>NC_142683.1:8755000-8957500 GCF_964200805.1 Pocillopora damicornis | reverse complement strand
CTGGAATCTTCATAATGTTGCTAGGTCTTCCTTGAGGTCCAAAAGTTCAGTTTTCACTTTACAGCTTCAGAGGATCGTAGCGTTGTCAACTCGAAAGCTTATTTTGTCGCTTTTAAGACCTTGATATCCATAATTTTCCAAGCAGATTATTCTATAGCCTTTTTAGTATTCATTTAGTGTTGACAAAGGTCTAAAGTGATCGGAAAGGAACAGAAAATCCGACTTATTTGATCATTTCTTGTGTACACATAAAATGATGCCTCTCTAGTACCCCTTAAATTCATCAAAATAACTATGCAAAGCATGAATTCTGATTGGTTTGTAGTTCCTCCATCAACAGAGGAAGTTTGGAGATAAAATTCTGCTTAGTAGGAGAGGTAGAGGGAGAGTGTCTTGCGCATGACAGATCAGTGAATAGTGTCAGGATCTCAGTAGAGTGAATTTTGGTGATATAGCTCACTACTTTAAGTTTGTGAATTAAAAAAAAATCTGAAGATGGCCTAAAGCTCAGCAGGTAAGATGTATATAGTCTCAGCTTTACCGCATAATGCTTCCACTTGTCTCTATGGCAATACTAATAGCCATTTATTTTGAACCAGATTCCTCCTTCACTGCAAGAATATTTTCACTAAGGTCAATACTTAGGTTCTTGGTCTGGCCATGCACAAAGGTATAGTAAAGGTGAAGCCAGTTTAAAGGAAATAAGACAACACTATGTAATTACACAAGAGTAAAGTTTGAAGGTTTTTGTTTAAAAATCCTGTATCCTCAAGATAACAATTTTCCTAAAAGTGAGATTAAAAAGCACGAAAATACATGAAAATCAATACAACCATACCATACATATGAAGGAAGGTGTTTCTTATAATGAGCTACTTCTCAATCTCAAACTCACAGAAGAAACCCAATTTCTCACAATACCCTCATCTATCAATTCACAAGAATCTTTCTAAAAAGAAAACCAAATGAGCTTTGTATTAATAACTTTAATTCTGCTTGTCTACGTGTTGGGAGAGCAAGCATGGACGTCCAGTTTGTATTAGATGTATATGCATGTGCTGTGTATATAGTCAATTATTAATCTGTGGTTATTGTTTGATTTCCATTTTAGTTTCATTTCTGGTTTTATGTCACCTTGTGTGTCATGTGAAAATCACTTGGGAATTGCATATGCTTTGACATTTTGGAGAGAGTTTTATCTTTGTGCAGCTGTTTTGGTTTGCAAAACATTTTTATTGTGATTGTGATCATTGTATGATATCTTGTAATGCTACACACATAAAAAAGCGAAAGCTATAGTTCAATAACTGTTTTTGCAAAGTTTCCTCAGCTCGAGGATTTGGAGCATTTGATTCTCTGGGACAGCACCAACTGCTATTCTTGTTAGAATTTGGATCCCTTGGAGAGGTAGCCGTGCTGTTTCCTCAGAGAGGAAAATCTTCTATTTGTATTGTTTATTGCCCCTTGACTAGTTTCGAACTTCATGCTGTTTTCCTCAGGACAGGAATCAATACTTATTTGCTTACCATTACTTTATTGAAACCTTGTGTTTAATAATTTCCCACCTTTCAACAAGTTTGGAACATGCCATGTTTTTCAAAGAGAAAACTTGCATATTTGTGCCGTTATTGCTGCTTAATGAGTTAAGAGCGTCATGTGGTTTTCCTCAAGGCTGGTTTTCATCAGTGACAGAGTTGGAGTCATAGTCATAGTCGGAGTCATAAGAGCGCTTATGACGTTGTGAAAATCAAAAAAGGGAGTTGTGAGCAGAGTCACAAGCTCGATGGAATCGGAATCAGAAGAATCAGAATGTTTCCATTTTCTTGCCATTCCGCTTATCACTCAGTCGCTTACAATCTACTTAAAACTGCATTGTCGGAGTCGGAAGCGGAAGCTGAAGAATAAACCAATCACATCACAGAAAGTAAAAGTGAAAAAACAGAAACGATGGCGATGACAGGGTTGGTTGGTATCTTGGCAGCTGTCTACTTATTTCAACTTCTTTGCTTTATTATGCCGGTAAACCGGCATAAAATGTTTCGACATGGCAGTCTACTTGGTACAGAACCTTTGGAAGGATTAAACGAGTGCTGGAAAAACGACTCCACGGAAAAACTAGCTCAAACTGCACTGAATGAGTTTGCAGCTTGAGAAGTCAACATGGCGGGCAATCATAAAGTCAAACTCTCAAAGCACACCACTTCTGCTTTGGCCTATTACCTATGCTTATTGCTACTCTTGTCGAGTGGTAATGTTGAGTGAAACCCTGGTCCTGAATCAATTTCTAAAAATAGAAATTTCAAGCTGAGTATGGTCAAAGGCTTAAGAATTTGTTACTTGAATGTGCGAAGTCTTGTCAACAAGATCGATGAGATGCGGCTTTTTTTGTGAGACCCACCAAAAGCACGTTCTGTCCCTGAACGAAACTTGGCTAGATTCATCAATCAGCAACAGTGAAATTCAGCTTCCCGGCTACTCACTTGAACGAAGAGATAAAACCTGCCGAAATAGTGGTGTTCTTATTTACGTTTCCTAAAACCTCAATTACAAGGTTATTCAAGAATTTGAAAATGATCAACTGGATATTCAACGTCTTTGAATGGAAATAACACCTCCAAAATCTAAAGGTTTTATTTTCTGTTCATGCTACCACCCACCGAATGCGGATAACACAGCAACTTACGTTGTGGGCTTGAGAAACATGTTAACAGTAGTGGCTGATCAGGAAAAGGAAATTGTCATTACCGGGGGATCTGAATTTTGACCTGAAACAGTCGAATAAACCTGCATCTACAAAGCACTTTATTGACATGACGAAAGAGTTTAGTCTGCGGCAGATTATTGACAATTTTACTTGCATAACTGAAAATTCAAAGACCCTGTGTTATGGTTTTCCAGTGTGTTGTATGTTGTGTGCTACCATATATGGTTTGCTCATGCGCACGCATGAGGCTTCATTAAACAGTCTTTTACTTACTGAACCGCCATGTTGATTGGGGTGTGTAGTTCTTAAGTAATACATGACAATTTTGGCGACGAGGATGGGATGTTAAGGGACCTTTTTGGCTGCTAAAAGTGAAGACATCCCTAAACTAAATCCACATAACGTCCACGATGGCCAGCGATGCAAATACGGCACCAAATCCAGTTCGTAACATCGGAAAAGTTCAAAGGTTCACTGTGGGAACTGACTTCGAGGCGTATACAGAACAGTTAGGATTCTTCTTCGTGGCCAATGGAGTGACCGACGCGAAACAGAAGAAAGCCATCCTGTTAACCAATCTTCCCACTGAAACGTACCAACTGGCGAAAGATTTGATGGCTCCGACCTTGTTAGGAGAAGATTCTCTCACGTACAACGCAATCGTAGAGCGTCTCCGCGAACAATTGAAGCCACAGAAGTCTGCTTTAGTAGCCAGGTATGAGTTTGACAGCCGAGCACGTAACGCAGGAGAAACGGTGAGTCAATATGTTGCTGTTTTGAAACATCTAGCTATGGATTGCAAATTTAACGACGCCATGCGTTTGGAAAGGCTTAGAGATAGACTGGTTTCGGGTATTCGAGATAAGAGAATGATGTCAGAGCTTTTGAAACTTAAGCTTGAGGAACTAACATTTGACATTGCTGTTGCAAAGTGCTTAGCTATTGAGCAATCTTACAAGGATGTTGAAGCTCTCCAGGGGAATAAAGCGTCAGAATCAATCGATTTATTAGCCAAATCAAAGCCAGGCAAGAAGCTTAAATTCAAGAGAGAAGCCAAGCTTTCAGAGAAAAAGGGTTCTTTTTCCCCCAAGAGAACGGGTGGTCAAAGTTGCTACCGCTGTTTGGGAATTCATGATCACAAAAGTTGTCCATTCAAGAAAGAAAAAAAAATACCACCACTGTAACAAGACTGGTCACATTGTGAGGGCTTGTAAATCAAAGAAAAAAGAGACACAAGCTTCCCAACCCCCAGTAAATTATGTAGACAGCGATGACGGGGACAGCGATGACTATTTGGCATCCCTTGAGGTTAATAATGTGGGTGACAAGGATCACGTAATATGGGTCAACCCCGAAATACAGGGAAAGGTGGTCAAGATGGAACTAGACACAGGGTCAGCGGTGTCTGTACTTCCATACAAACTATATAAGGAACATTTTAATCATGTGAAACTTTCAAAGAGCCTTGTGACACTTAAGACATACACTGGGCAGAAAATCACACCTAAGGGAGAGATGAGATGTAATGTTAAGTTCAAGGGCCAGGAAAAAGAGTTAAACCTACAAGTTGTTGAGACGCAGGGACCAGCACTGTTTGGGCGTGACTGGCTGTCCAACATTCAACTGAACTGGGGTGAAATCAAAACCTTTAAGCTTAGCAAGACTTCAGAAGGGGGTATGACACGCAAAGTGGATCAGCTACTACAGAAGTACGAGTCTGTATTCTCCGAAAATCTGGGCACACTTAAAGGCTACAAGGCGGATTTGAAGGTCGAGGAAGGCTGCCAGTCCAGCTTTCATAAACCACGCCAAGTGCCATACGCACTCCGCCCCAAAGTAGAAGCAGAATTGACACGCTTAGAGAAGGAAGGTATTCTCTCTAAAGTAGAATACAGTGAATGGGCGACCCCAATTGTCCCGGTAGTCAAGCGAAACGGATCGGTACGAGTTTGTGGCGATTTTAAGGTCTCAGTGAACCCAGTACTTCTTGCAGAACAGTACCCTCTGCCACGTATAGAGGATATTTTTGCAAATTTGGCTGGCGGTAGACATTTCAGCAAGCTTGACCTTCGCCAAGCTTATCACCAGATGGAAGTAACCGAAAGATCCAAGGAACTCCTTACGATTAATACACACAAGGGCCTTTTTCGATACAATCGCTTAGTCTTTGGCATCTCTTCGTCTCCAGCCATTTGGCAGCGTGCCATAGACCAGGTATTACAGGGAATACCTGGGACCCAGTGCATCCTTGATGACATGATTGTCACAGGCAAAACCGATGCAGAACATTTGGAGAACCTGGAGAGTGTACTCAAGCGATTACAAGATGCGGGTCTGAAGGCTAACAAGGAGAAGTGCGAGTTCTTCAAAGATAGAGTTCAGTTTTGTGGGCATGAGATCGATAAGGAAGGTCTACACAAGACACAAGAGAAGATTGAAGCAGTGGTCAGTGCACCAAGACCTGAGAATGTGTCACAGCTTCGCTCATTTTTAGGGCTCGTAAACTATTACAACCGTTTCTTGCCCAATGCGTCTACAGTTCTCCACCCACTTCACCAGTTGTTAGAGCAAAACAACGAATGGCAGTGGACTGAACGGTGCGAGCGAGCGTTCACTGAGGCTAAGCGTATGATTACATCTGAGCAGGTGCTAACGCACTATGACCCAGCATTACCGGTTAGGCTGGCATGTGATGCTTCACCAACTGGCATCGGCGCGGTTCTTTCACACGTCATGTCCGATGGTAGCGAAAGGCCGGTAGCTTTTGCGTCCCGATCGTTGACCAAGACTGAACGACGGTATGCACAGATAGACAAGGAGGCATTGTCCATTGTGTGGGGGGTGAAACGATTTCATGTTTACCTCTATGGGAGACGATTTACGCTCATTACAGACCACAAGCCCCTCACTGCCATCTTCCACCCAGAAAAGGGAGTTCCAGCCATGACTGCTGCAAGGCTTCAGCGATATGCATTGTTCTTGTCTGGGTTCGACTATATCATTGAGTATAAGAGTACAACCAAACACTGCAATGCCGATGGACTGTTGCGGCTCCCTCTCCAGCAGAAAGAGCGAGAAGACTTGGAGGTGGATTCAACAGAGGTGTTCCACGCCTCTCAGTTTGTGCCATTACCTATAACCAGTGAAGCAGTGGCAAGAGAAACACGTCGTGACGTTGTCCTAGCGAGGATACATGATTCTATCGTGAAAGGATGGTCTACTCGTGTGGAGGGAGACAAGCCTTATTACGAGCGACGCAATGAACTGACAGTTCACCAAGGTTGCATCCTATGGGGAATGAGAGTGGTAGTTCCCAATAAGTTACAAAGCAGAGTGTTAGAGGAACTTCATGATGGGCATCTGGGCATGGTCAAAATGAAAGCACTCGCGAGGAGCTACGTATGGTGGCCTAATATCGATGGTCATCTGGAAGAGCTAGCGAAAGGCTGCAGCGGGTGTCAGCAAAACCAGAAGATGCCTGCTAAAACACCACTACATCCGTGGGAGTGGACCACTACACCATGGCAGCGTATACACATCGACTACGCAGGGCCATTTCAGAACTCGATGTTCTTAGTGGTTGTCGACGCACACACCAAGTGGCCAGAAGTGGTTCCAGTCAAGTCAACTTCTTCAAGTTCGACTATCGAAATTCTACGCGATTTGTTCGCCAGATTTGGAATTCCAGAACAGATAGTCAGTGACAATGGTACACAGTTTGTTTCTGAGGAATTCCAGACATTTGTCAAGTCCAATGGCATCCACCATATAACTTCAGCACCGTACCATCCAGCGACGAATGGTCTTGCGGAAAGGACAGTACAAACCTTCAAACAGGCTTTGCGTTCCATGCGTCAAAGCCCCAAGCCAGTGAGGGAGAAGTTGGCGAAGTTTCTCATAGCTTACAGGAACACCCCACACTCCACCACCGGTGAGAGCCCAGCACAGTTACTCCTGGGAAGACCATTGTGTACTCTCCTAGATTTGGTGAAACCTAACTTAAACCGTAAGATGGTTAACCAACAACACCAGCAGAGCATTAAGGCAGCGATTGACAAGGGTAAACAGTATCGCCAGTTAGAGATTGGTGACTCAGTTATGTCACGGGATTATCGAGGGGATCTGAAGTGGCGTCCAGGGCTGATTGTTAACAAAACAGGTCCGCTGATGTATGAGGTACAGGTGGCACCGGGACTGATCTGGCGCCGACATATTGATCAGTTGAGACCAACGGCAGTTGGACACACAGTTGAAAGCACTGACGCCGACTGTAGTGTTGAAGTCAGCCAACCTGAAGTGGCCAACACACCACTGACCCCAATTACATCAAGCACTCCAACCACGGAGGGTGGCACAGCTCCAGGGGGTTCCAAAAAAGATCAACCAAAGATGGTTCCTGTTTCCACACCTACGGTACCTGACCCTCCTGATGCTAAACCAGCTACAGTTAGTCCGATGGTCAAAATGCGACAACACCCTCAGAGAGTTCGCAGAGCACCACAGAGGCTTGATCTCTGAACTTTGTTTTATTCTGTTCGTTTTCTTGTTTAAAGGTCGTTCTTACCTTTCGAACTGTGGTTACCGGACACTGTTGGTTTATTTTATGTTTTCCTTGAAATTGTATTTTAGGGCTTGTTTTGAAAACTAGGGACAGATCGTTTTATGTGTGGAGGAATGTTATGGTTTTCCAGTGTGTTGTATGTTGTGTGCTACCATATATGGTTTGCTCATGCGCACGCATGAGGCTTCATTAAACAGTCTTTTACTTACCGAACCGCCATGTTGATTGGGGTGTGTAGTTCTTAAGTAATACATGACACCCTGATAGATTTCTTTTTTACCAGTCGTCTGGTTCTATATGTCTCGGGGGTAATACCAGTTGGCTTTTGTGGTCACTCTGGGACATATGCCGTCTGTAAACTACATCATTTAAAACCACCTCCCCCAAGGATAACTGATACCTGTAATTTCAAGCGTTTCAATCGTGATGCTTTCATTGAAGATCTAAATAAAGTTTCGTAATCATTGATAAATTCCTTCGCAGACGTTGAGGATGCATGGGACTCATTTAAACAGCTTTTTGGTGAAGTCGCCGACTCCCATGCCCCAAGAGTCTGTGTTCAAGTCAGGGGACATAAGGTACCATGGCTGACACGCGAGGTGAAACAACTAATGAATGAAAGAGATCACTTTCATAATCAGGCATTGAGAACAAACAATGAGCTTCATTGGAGCTCTTACAAGAACTTACACAATGTCGTGACTTTGAAGCTCAGAAAAGAGAAACAAAGATATTATAATGAACAGTTCCAGGAGACAATAACTTGCCATAACCTCTGGAGTGCCGCAAGGGGCCATCCTTGGACCCCTGTTATTCATTGTCTACATTGATGATTTACTACGTTGTGTCAAACACTGTTTTGTAAATATGTATGCTGACAACACAGTTTTATTTTCTAACTGCATTACCATTGGTTCAGGAAATGAGGGGTCAGAAGATGATGATACCCAGAAAGTAGATGACAAATCTAATACAACTGTGACAACTACCAGTGATGCTAACAATCATGCAGCCAGTAATTTTCAACCAACAAAAAAGCCCACGTTACAAATGAAAAGAAAAAGTGAACGAAAAAGTCAGGATGTTGCAAATGCAGAAGTTCAAGTTCTCCAAGCGATATGAGAAAAACTTGGGCAGAAGCAAACACCAGACTTCAAAGATGAAGATGAACTGTTTGGTGCCTTGATAGCTTCCCAAATGCGACAGATAGCACATTAGTGAAAAGTTGTCGCTAAATTACAGATTTCAAATATTGTGTATCAAGAAATGTTAGCCCTATTCAACTCAATGCCTTTGTCTTACACTAGGGGGAAAGGATCCTGGAAATATCGTCAACAGCAGATGCAAGGGCTGTATCAGGCACAACAACATCAGCCTCAACAGCAGCAGCATCACAGCTTCCAGGATAGAGTGGTCAGGAATCAGAACCAAAAGCCATTTCAGATTCCTAATCTGCTAGAACCATGAGAAGTACCTCTCATGAAGCCTGGGTAACTTTTCTATCAAAATAAGTCTCTGACTGGATTTCTTAATGATCTTGAGCAGGGTTCTTAAGTATTTCAAAATGTCTTGAGAAGGGTGTTGTTTCAAACATTTTGATAACTTTCACCAAAACATTGGTATTCTTTGAGTTTCATTGTCCACTATTTTTCTTTGGGAGGTATGTAAATATGCATTTCATATCATCCCACGACAAATTTTTTTGCAGTTAAGACACTAACTCTTGAATTTAGAATGTCAGAAAAGCACACAACATAGCCTCGTGCTGATTGACTTAAGTGCATTGATGCACACATTGGTAAAGTTGCACAGCTAAGCAAAATCTCAGCAGTGTATGTTAAGTGACTTAAGATTTGGATGTGGCTTCTAAACCACAGCTGATAAAAAGTTTTAGGTTTGATAGTATCAATACATCATTTGCTTGGTATCACAGCATGTAGATTTTGGCATTATCTGCAAAAAATTGCTCATATTTTAAATGTGATAAGTTGAACCGATACACAAACCTGGAAAAGACCCAGGTGAAATGTAAATTATCAACATAAAGCATGTGCATTGGATTGCTTGTGGAATTGTTTTGCATATTTTAAACAGCTGAAAACATTTATGAAGGAACAAACAAAACTACAATAACTGTCAATTCTGATGTGTGGTGGAAGAGACATTCTCTCAGAACATCTTAGCTTTGTCTTATTAACGTTCCAGTGGTGAGTGCAGTTATTTTGCTTTTATTACAAACGTTGTGTTGTTCTTTTATAGGCAAAGGTTACACATGTAATGCCACCAGATGCAATTGCATTAAATTTAAAATTGAAACAAATTTGAACATTGTTTTACATTATAAACGAGTTCTTAAAGTATTAGACTAGAAGAAGGGTAACCTCTGACTGAATCAAGTTTTGGTGCTCTCTGCGGTAAACATATTGTAAATTAGACCCAGTGCAAAAGCAACTACTTAGTGTAAAAAATATACTTTGATTCTTTTATGTTGATTCAAAACACCCCATGTGACCTTGCTCACAGGGAGCCATTTTTGCATCAAGTCTATGAATGCCTTACTTGCCCTATAATCATCATATTTAACTTTATGAATCTAAACAATGCTCTAACCTTTTTTTTTTGTATTTTGAATGTTCCTCTAGTGTCTATTTTGGTGAATAAGCTATGGTAGACGTTCTGTTAAGTTTAAGAATTCCCTCAAAGCTCCTAACACCATATATGAATTAGTGTTCAGAGTAGTTGGTTATAATTTTCTGATAAGTCTTTTTTTTTTGGCAGGGGAGGGGGGTGAGGTAAGGTGCTGAGAGGTGATGGCGGACTTAAATGAATGTTATACAAGATCTACAGCATGAATAAGCTAATTCATACATTAAATAGACCTGACATAGTGTATTTGAATAATATTCTACAGTGCACAAATGGGACCGTATGTATCAACGTATGTATTCCCATTACCAGGAAACTGCACCTTGCTCTGAGTTAACATAAGCTTTCCAGGCCTCTCTCACTTCCATAGCATAATTGCGATATCTTAAGCCTCTTGTGGAGGGTAAGCTGCAAAGAGCACCAGACCCTTCATCAGCTGAAGTGATTCTGCGCCACTCTCCTGGTAGAGTATTTTCTGAGCCATCAAAGCTGTCCACGAAGCCAGCTGGGCAGTAACAAGCAGTATCTGTCTGCCTGAGATAATTGTGCAAAGCAACACTTGCTTGAACAATTTTCTGCACTGTGTCAACTTTCACTTGAATTGCTCTACGAAAGATCCTCCATCTTGCCGCAAGGATCCCAAAGCAGCTCTAAATTACTCTCCTTGCGCCAGACAAACAATAATTGAATATAATTTGCTCCTCTTTAATATTCTTCCCTGGATAGGGAGGCAACAGCCAGGGTTTAAGCACAAAGATTTCATCACCTACCAGGAAATAGGGAACAAGAGGTAGGCTGCATCCCAGAAGACGGTCTGGCTCAGGTATTGATATGGACCCAACCTCCAAGGCTTTTCCCATTTCAAAGTTATTAGGCACACTGCTGTCATTTGCACTACCATATTGGCCAATATCAACTAAAGTAAAGTTGTAACTTGCATCGCACACAGCCAATAGTACAGTACTAAACCATCCTTTGTAGTTTTGATACAAAGAACCACTGTTTTGGGGGCACTGCATTGCTATATGTTTCCCATCAGTAGCCCCAATACAGTGCGGTAGATGCCAAGTAGATTTAACGTCCTTTTAAATGTTCTTCCAGTTGCTGGTGGATTTAGGTGGGCCTACATATTTATCCTTAAATGCCAACTAAATAGCACAGAGTGTCTCTTTGATAATGTGACTTACAATTGTTCTGCCAATTCTATATGAGAAGCTGAGGCTCTGTAGCTCATCACCAATTGCCAAATACCGGAGCGTCAGTGTTAGTCTTTCAGCTGCACTTATAGCCTCTCTCATCCTTGTGTTTGTTTTGGTAATTCGCGGTCCAACCAAACTCAGTAAGTGCCCAAAGCGTTCTGGTGTCATGTGTATATATCTAAATGGCATGAAATTTGCATTTATTACCTTTACCAAAATGCAAAAATAGCCAAAACCAATTTAAATGTGTGAGCTTGACCGTAAAATAGCAAAATTAAAAGTTTAAATACTCGAAACCAAAAGTAGAATTCACGATTCACGATCACTAAGTTGCAGTTTGCTGATGAGGTTAGCATACTCTTCCAAGGCTGCTCAACGTCGATAGATATCACGAACCCAAAAACGCTTCCTTTTTCGAATGATATTATTCCTGTTGTATTGTCTCTGCCTGTGCAAAATAATGATTAATGAGAGCCAAAGCACAAGTTGCTCTTCCTCCGCCATGTTGTCTTTGGCACCAAAATTTGAACTTTTGCGGGCCTGAAATCGAGCATTGTGATTGGTCTATTCTTCTGCTTCCGCTTCCGACTCTGACAATGCAGTTTTCACTAGATCGTAAGCAACGGAATCATAGGCAGAATTAGTGTTCTGCTTCTGACTCCGTTGGTTTGATTTTCACTGGATCGTATGACTCTGACTATGACTCTGTCGCAAATGAAAACCAGCCTTCAGGGATAAAAGACCTTGTTTGTTAATCATCACACGACTGAATGTTGTGTATAATTCCTGCGACTAGATAAGTTTTGAACAACTTGTAGTTTCCTCAGCAAGAAAAAACTTGCAAATTGCTACCTATTCCTGATAAATTTGATAAAAGAAATGTGCAAGGAGCTTTTTCAGACGGTGGTTTTGGAGATCCCATGCAATTAAGAAGAAGTTCCCGCTCGAAGCTTGCAAATAATAGGAGTGATTTGGAAGGCAAAACAGCTGAAAGGGCAAGAGGGTATCCATCGGTTTCACCCCATTTCATTTTCAACCCAGTAACATAAAAAGAAAGTTTGACCTGCAATACCACTGGTACGCCATGAATAAATTCAAACATACCACAAACATATATATCTGTCAAATACATGAAGCAAACTATCGATGCAATCCGAAGGATGTAAACTGATAAATCAGTGAACTTTGAAATTTAGATGGGATTGAATCAGAGACTGAAAGGTTATAGACATGAATACTTTTCAAATAAGGTATTTAAATAAAGTATGCTATGTTATTGAAACAAACTTCATGAAATAACACAAAGCTATAGGCTTATCATGTAGTTGGTAGCTTATAAGTGGATTGCATAACAAAGTTTGTTTTGAAGGCAGTAATATGCATGCATCACGTCACCAGCTATGTCCAAGAAGGCCTTGATGAAGTCATTAAAACACAAAATCTTTTAACCCGAAGGTTTAATATCTCAACAAACCTTATCATTTTCTGAAAATGCTGTTTTAAATCAAGTTTGTCGAGAAATGTGCTTGAAAGTCTTGAGGTAGTATCATCGTTTAGCAAGACGCTGAGTGAAGTCAGTACCATTTCAACCCATATTCAACAAAGTCATTTAAAACACAAAATCTTCCAATTATAAGGTTTAATATCTCAAGAAACCTTATTTGTTTTAAAACGCTGCTTCAAATCAAGTTTATTGAAAAATATGCTTGGGGGAAGGTTTTCTGGACGGAGTCTTGAGGTAGCATCACCAAGCCAAATGATAACATTTTAGACAACAAGGGCAAAGTGAGAAATGTTTGCAATACAAAATCTTTTTGTTCCTACTATTACCAGCATTAACTAAACACTCAACGGAATAGAATTAGAAAACTATTCAATGAAATTTGATAGTAAGTGTGCAAAAGTATGTTTTAACACAATGTCCAGAAAACATAGTAAAAAAAAACAGAATACGACCTACACAACTGGAAAAGATTCTTTCTTGAGGTGGGCAAGGCCAGGAAAATTGAAGAAATACCAGCAGAATAGCTCAACATCTTGATATGTTGGTTCCTGATGGAGATAAAGAAGACAGATTGCGGATCGAATGAGCCGGCAACGCTACAATCATTTCAAATAAGCCTGCGACAATATCTAAATTACAAGAACTCCAAACTGAACACTCTCAGAGACCGAGAATTCCTAAGTCAAGGGAAGTTCTTCTTTCTAAAAAGAAACAGCTGGTTTTTGAAGAAGTGAAAGGAAATCACCCACATGCCGCAAAAGAACTATCCAACGCCGAAGAAGACTTGTTGTTTTGCACAGGTGAATTTGGTGCTGAAAACCCTGAAGCCCTCCAATGCACAGTTTGGTGGTTATTGGCACTGCACTTTGGATTCCATGCCCAAGATGAAAGCAAGAAACTAAAATGGGCAACATTGTTCTTCAAACAGACAACGAAATGGGAAAGGACCTCGGGCACAGTTTTTCCCAATACTGACCTCCCGTCTGGTGAATAACATATATAACTGCGTAAAGTACTTTACTTATTCCACTTACGCCTTTCACTTTTACCATACTAGATGTTGTTTCTTTTCATTTCAAAGCTTGATGCATCAGATGTCGAACCATCATATAGTGCCATCGATCCTATGGAACTTGCTTTTCTTGGTACAAATGCATTGCCATTTCTTTTCATTTTTTCCTATACTCATCGCTTCTTTTTTTCACTTTCACACTTTTATTTTCCATTTTCTTACATATTACAAGATATTCCTTTAAGCCGCAGATAGCAAATGCTAATCGAAGCGGGTCCAATTTTTTTTTTTGGTATTGACCTAATTTAATTACACTGGAAATAAAATGGAAATGAAGAAATATAACATAAAAGGACAAAAAGATATGCAAAAAAAGAAAAAAGAAAATGGCAGATGTTCATTGTAAAGGAGAAAAAGTCCTAGCGTTTTTAAGTGTACAAAAAGTATTGTATAACTGCTTCAATTTGATTCAATTTTGCTGTTTGAATTTAGCATTATCTCATCAGGCTCCATATAAAAATCTTCAGTTTCTAGAATATTGAGAAGAGCCCTTTTTGCTTCTTTTTTGAAGGATTTCTTTGACAAATTTTTGTATTCATTGGGCATCTCTTTCCAGACTTTGAAACCAACACGCAAAAAAGCTTTCTTTTTTGCATTTTAAGCCTCGAGTACTTAACACAAGAGAGTTGTGATGTTGATGAGCGAGTATTATATGTATGGATGTTCGAAGTTCTTGTAAAAAGTTTGGTGATGTTAGAAGGTGCACTGTCCCTATGAACGTCGAGCATTAATTTACATACAGCTTCATAAGAAGGTAATTGGCAGAATTATCACATTTACAAATATGGGGATTGTAATATATTAAGTACCCTCTAGGGTTACTGTGTATGTACCCAGAATACATTGCTGGAATAAAGTTGTGTTGAAGCGGCCATGTTGTTTGACCTCGTGGGTTTATATCACTAGCAATATATTACATTTTGGCGACGAGGATCGGTCGTTTTTCCACGTCATTCAAAAGTACAAGGTCTTTGGACAACGCTGTGTGTGTTGTGGCATAGAAGATGACCAGCACTAGTGCGAGTGGATTATTTGGACGTGTTGGCGAGTTCAACGTCGCACGTGAAACGTTTAGTGTCTACGTCGAGAGGATGGAAATGTTCTTTACAGCCAACAACATTGTAACGACAACAGGAGAGGGAAGCGCTGCCACCAACCTTGTGGTAGCGAACAGGAAATGTGCCATTTTCCTGACAGAAGTGGGGCCGGAGGTATACACAGCCCTCAGCAACTTATTGGCGCCCACTAAACCGAAGGACGTGTCATTCACTAACATTGTGGAAGTCTTGGAGAAACACTACAAACCAAAGCCCCTGGAAATCGCACAAAGTTTTCACTTTGGCACGCGGAATAAAAAATCCGAAGAATCAGTTAGCGATTATGTGCTGGCTTTGAAGAGATTGGCCGTCCACTGTAATTATGGTGAATTCCTCAATCGGGCGTTACGTGACCGATTCGTATGCGGACTGAACAATCCGAAGATACAAAACAAACTACTGAACACAGATGACCTCACATTCGAAAAGGCTTGCAGTATTGCCAAGACCATGGAGATGGCAGACAGGAACACCCAAGAATTTCACCCTTCACGTAGTGAAACTGTTCAAGTAAACAAGTTGACAGAACAAGGAAGTAAAAACACTGAAAAGAAGAACACTGAACAATTGTCATGTCCTAGGTGTGGGGGTAATCATTCAGGTCAGTCTTGTAAATTTAAGTCAGCAAAATGCTACAAGTGCTTCAAGATTGGGCATTTAGCTTCTGTTTGTCGCAGTAAGGATGAAAAGAAAAAGGGTAAAATTCATAGTGTACAGGCTTCAGAATCAGGCAATGATGAGTGTGAGGATGAGGAATTAGGAATTTATTCTCTGAATTCGCTTGACCAAAACAAGCCTAATTGCAATAGGTACACTGTAGAAATGGAAATCAATGGTAAACTGTGAATGATGGAGTTAGACACAGCTGCAGATTTCTCAATAATGAGTAGAAGTGAATATCTAGAGAGGTTTGCAGACAAGCCTCTGTCTCCTTCTAAAGTAACACTTAAGACATACACGGGTGAATTACTTGATGTGTCAGGGGAAATGCAGTGTGACATAGTGTATAAGGGTAAACCATACTCTCTACCCATTCTTGTAGCCAATTATGATGCAAAACCTACTTTACTTGGTAAAAACTGGCTGCGGCACATTAAGTTTGAGTGGGGTGAGATATTTTGTATTCCCAAGGGAGACCCTAGGAGTGCTGATAGTCAACTGAATGAGTTGCTATCTAAACATAGTGAATTGTTTACTGAGAGTTACAAAGGTATGATGGGCCTTGAGGCCCATATTACTATGAGAGGCGATGCAAAACCTGTCTTCGTGAAAGCGCGTAGGGTTCCATACGCTTTAAAAGAGCAAGTCGAAAAAGAGTTAGACAAACTAGAAAAGCATGGTGTTATTAAGAAAGTTGACAGGTCACTTTGGGCTAGCCCAATTGTGGTAGTGCCAAAGGCTGATAACACTGTCAGAATATGTGGAGACTACAAATCCACTATCAATCAGTCAGTTGAAGATGAGCAATATGTTTTACCTACTACTCAGGATTTGTATGCTGCTCTGGTTGGCTCTAAGGTATTTAGTAAGCTTGATCTATCACATGCCTATGCCCAGCTGAATGTTGACAAAGAAAGTCAAGAGTACTTGACAATTACCACTCATAAAGGCCTTTATTCCTACCAGAAATTGCTCTATGGGGTCAAGTCATCCCCAAAAATCTTTCAAGCAAAAATGGATCAAATTCTTCAGGGAATTGAAAAATGTGTTTGTAAACAAGATGACATCTTGATAGGGGGCAATGACTGGCAAGAGAATCTCAAGATACTTGCTGATGTGTTGGACAGGCTACACCAATACAATTTGCATTTAAAACTGGCAAAATGCGAGTTTTTGAAACGTGAAGTGGTTTATCTAGGTCTGAGAATAAGTGCCGAAGGCCTGCAACCGGTGGAGGAGAAGATCAGTGCAGTGAAAAGAGCCCCAGCCCCAAAGAATGTGAGTGAACTAAGGTCCTTCCTGGGCATGGTTCAGTATTATCATTCCTTTTTGCCAGGGCTGGCTACAACCTTAGCACCTCTGCATAGGCTTTTGCAGAAAAATATTCAATGGGAATGGACAAATGACTGCCAGAAAGCTTTCGAGGCATGCAAGGAGGGCCTCACCAGTGAGTCGCTGTTGGTCCACTATGATCTAAATCGTGAGCTTAAGTTAGCTTGTGACGCATCGAGTTATGGTTTGGGGGCAGTGCTTAGTCATGTAATGGAAGATGGTCAAGAAAGGCCAATAGCATATGCGTCACGTACCCTCAGCTCAAGTGAGAAAAATTATGCTCAAATTGAAAAGGAGGCCTTGTCTATTATTTTCGGGGTAAAAAAATTTAATCAGTATCTATATGGACGAAAGTTCACTTTAGTAACTGACCACCAGCCATTGTTGGCTATTTTGGGCCCAAAAGCTGCTATACCCACACTTGCAGCTGCCCGTATGCAGCGCTGGGCACTTGTCCTTTCAGCATATGACTATAACATTGAGTACAGGAGCTCCGAGAAGCACAGCAACTGTGACGCCCTTTCTAGATTACCCCATGAAGAGTCTAAGATTGGCAGTGAGAGTGAGATTTACAATATAAGTGCCATTGACAAAGATTTCCCCATAACTGCAAAAGAGATTGGGAAAGCTACATTGATGGATCCAGGGTTAAGCAAGGTACTTGATTGGGTCATGGTGGGGTGGCCAGAGGTTTGTGATGAAGATTTAAAACCCTATTACACCCGTCGACATGAACTTTCTTGTGAACAAAATTGCATTCTCTGGGGTTCAAGGGTGATCATTCCCCCAGTATTTAGGGAAAAGATGTTGGAGGAGTTGAATTGGGAGCACCCAGGCATTTGTGCAATGAAAGCAATAGCACGCACCTGTGTTTGGTGGCCCAAGATGGATGAGGAAATTGAACAAAAGATTAAACTATGCTCAGTGTGTGAGGATGTGTGGACTTCTCCACCTTGTGCCCCATTGATACCCTGGAAATGGGCCACGCGACCCTTTCAGCGTATTCATGTTGATTTTTGTCAGAAAGGGAGTGATTTTTTTTTAGTGGTGGTTGATAGTTTTTCAAAATGGATAGAGGTTAAGCACATGACCTCAATCACCACAGAGAAAACCATAAATGAGTTGCGTCTTATATTTGCCCAACATGGTTTGCCCGAGGAGTTGGTATCAGATAATGGGCCACAATTTGTTTCAAGTGAGTTTGCTGAGTTTATGTATAAACTCATCCTTATCACCCACAATCAAATGGTGCTGCTGAGAGATCAGTCAAGGTGGTAAAGGAGGCGCTTGTCAAACAAGTTCTAGAGGGAAACAAGGGAAGGTCTATCAAACATAGACTAGCAGACTTCCTCTTGAGATACCATACCACCCCACACAGCACCACAGGTGCTACGCCAGCAGAACTGTTGATGAGACGTAGACTGCGTACTCGTTTAACTCTAGTGAAACCTGATCTAGCCAAAACCGTAGAGAGTAAACAAAATAAGCAGAAGGAATATAAGGATTTAAAGGGTCATCAAGATAGGCTGTTTGCAGAGAATGACATAGTTCGAGTGAGAAATACTCAAGCCCGTAGCAATACTGAGAGGTGGATTCTGGGAAGGGTAGTTAAGATCTGTGGACCCAGAACATATTTAGTTAAGACTGGCTATAAGACCAGATATGTTCATGTTGATCATTTAATTAAAGCACATGATCAGGTGCCACATGAAACTAGAGAGTTGGACATACCTGTCCCAGAACTGTGTGAGCAACCTACTCTAAGTGTAGATAATAGCCAAGTTTCATCCGGGGTGCCGCAGCCACCAGTCAATTTTTCAGATAAAGATAATGAGCCTAATTCTAGTATTAGTGAAGAGAATGTAAACACACCATCGCCGGTTGTTCTGAGGCGATCAGAGAGAATTAGGAAACCTGTTGACCGACTGAACCTGTAGTGAATGTTATAGCTACTATTGTGTTACTTGTAAGGATATCTTATTTGTAAGGGGAAAGCAGTGAAATATATTAAGTACCCTCCAGGGTTACTGTGTATGTACCCAGAATACATTGCTGGAATAAAGTTGTGTTGAAGCGGCCATGTTGTTTGACCTCGTGGGTTTATATCACTAGCAATATATTACAGGGATTGCATGTTCTTTTCTATCAACAAAGTAGATTGGACGTAGTACTTGCTTTTGGAGAAAAATAATTTTGTTTAGATAGTTTTTAGATGCACTACCCCAAGGAACGAGTCCATAAGTTAAATAACATAAAATGAAGGATTTTTAAATAGTTGTGAGTACAGATGATGGAACAGAGTGTCTCAGCTTAGCAATCATTCCTATAGTCTTACTTATTTTAGTGATAACACAGTCCAAATGGTTTCTCCAAGAAAGATTCTCATTGATCAAAACACATAAATACTTGATGTAACTCTTATGTTCCAAGCTGACTCTTCCATTTTTTTCACTATCAAATATACCTATTTTGAAGAGGATAACAGATTTACTTTTGTCTAGGGCAAAAGATTACAAGATTTGATGTTTCTGTATTCAAAGTCAATTTATTTGTAGTTAGCCAGCCATGTAAATTGATCAGTTCAGCATCGGCCGTCTGTTCTAAAGTCTTGAGGCACTTACCAGCATAAAGAATATTAGTGTCATCCACAAATAACAAAAATTAGTTTAGTTGATATGTGTGATGATTTTGTGATTGACAGGGTCAAAAACCTTTTTTATGTCAATGAAAACACCACACGAGAAATAATGCTTATCCATACAATATCAAAGATCACATGATCTGGGGAGTGTGCCTTACGGAAGCCATACTGTGAGGAATGTGTTAACCTATTTTTGTCAATAAAGTCCTTCATTCTGCAATACTGTAGCTTTTCAAATATTCTGTTAAAATTTGACAAGAGAGAAATTGGTAAGTAACCAGAAACATCAGTCTTGTCTTCACTTTTAAAGATAGGTGTGATTTTGGAGATCTTAAGTTATGATGGGTGAACACCAGATGTTTTAGAAGTAATGGAAATGTTCGAAAGGACAGGAGATAAAATATTGGAAGAACATTTAAGAAGTTGGGTAGGGCAAGAGTATAAACCATACAATTTGTTTTTTGGTAGTGATAGAATTTCTTGTTTAACGTCATCTAGGGAAATTGGTTTAGAAAAAAAGGAAGAATCAGGTGATTTTAATTTCTTGAGATAATCCATATGATTGTTTTTGGTGGGTAGTTTACTTGCTAGTTTGGTACCAACACTTGCAGAATGTTCATTTCGAATATTTGGTATAAGTGATGGGTCACTAGTAGCTTGATTGCTGTTATTTGGGTCTTTTAATGTCGTTAACATTTTATGATATTTGTTACAGTTGTTTAACAGTTTATTGATTCCTTGCCATGTTTTTTTCATCTTTACATTTTCATTAAAAAAATCAAAGTAATATTGCTTTTTACTTCAACGTGTAAGAGTAATGATTTTATTTAAAAGATTTATATTCGCTACAATTTCCAGTTTTATATAACCTATTCTTTATTTTAATTGACCTTCTTATTCCCTTTGTTATCCAACGTTTTGCAAGTTGTTTAACTTTACGTTTTGAGACAACTTTCAAAAGCACATGTTTTTGCACGACTTTATTTAATTGCTTATAAAAAGATTAAAATTGGTCGTCAACACCATTTGCTTTTGATATTGTAATATTATCCAAGTCAACTATTGTCTATATCATTGATTGATATTTCATTGACTCCTCTTTGTCTAAAAAGCTGTAGGCAGAGATTTGCCGTTTGCTCTGAAGACTCCCATTCAGCCATCAATGGCAATCCAGTGATTTTGACGTTGAACTGATAGCTTTATATTTCAAATGAATCAATCGATTTCAAAAGCCGGTCGCAGGCATCGGAGATTGAGTTTAACTTGAGTTTCGTTTTCTTTATCTCTTTGGATGCATATTTCCTGAATGCCTGGAGCTCATTGTACTGTGCATATATAAACTCAACTGATTTGGCCTTGCTCTCTGGCGATGAATTACTGCCATGATTAGCCCCAGCTTGATAACTTTCTTCGGTTCTGTTACCAATTTCCGCACTTAACTTTTCCAAAGTTTCTTCAGTTCAGCAACTTCGTTTCTCAATTGCTAATTTTCCTTTCTAAGTTGACTATCTTTTTCAGTCATCTTTTTTGGTTTGTCTCAGATAAGTTCCAAACGGAAGAAAGAAAGACATTTCTACTCCACTTGAGCACACATGCACCATCTTCTGCATGTTTCCTCTATAATGGATCTATGGATGTTGGCTCTTGTACTGCTGAAGGTATTTAGGTATTTATTTATTTACTATGTAAATTCTATGATCTTACCTCTATAGAAGCCTTCCTGCCAAAAATCTCGCAGATTAGTTTCTTTTGTTTTTAAAATTTTCTTTCTTTATTTTTTGGAGAACTCGGAAAAAATCCGAGCCCCAGATGGGATTTGAACCCACGACCCTCCGTGATCTAGTCGGATGCTCTAACCACTGAGCTACTGGAGACTCTATGGTGAGCAAGGGTCAATTTATGGGTCTTGACTGGAACCGCATCACGCGGTTACACAGCCAAGTAATTAGTGCAAACTCACTAACAGCATCGCGCTGTCACATTAAAGCATAACAAGATACGAACTCACTAACAGCATCGCGCTGTCACATTAAGGCATATCAAGATGCAGCCAACCAACCTCCAAAGTGAGTAAATTAAAGTTGAAATAAGAAATAAATGATAAATTAAATTTTGGAGACAAATGTGACAGCGCGATGCTGTTAGTGAGTTCGTATCTTGTTATGCTTTAATGTGACAGCGCGATGCTGTTAGTGAGTTCGCACTAATTACTTGGCTGTGTAACCGCGTGATGCGGTTCCAGTCAAGACCCATAAATTGACCCTTGCTCACCATAGAGTCTCCAGTAGCTCAGTGGTTAGAGCATCCGACTAGATCACGGAGGGTCGTGGGTTCAAATCCCATCTGGGGCTCGGATTTTTTCCGAGTTCTCCAAAATTTAATTTATCATTTATTTCTTATTTCAACTTTAATTTACTCACTTTGGAGGTTGGTTGGCTGCATCTTGATATGCCTTAATGTGACAGCGCGATGCTGTTAGTGAGTTCGTATCTTGTTATGCTTTAATGTGACAGCGCGATGCTGTTAGTGAGTTCGCACTAATTACTTGGCTGTGTAACCGCGTGATGCGGTTCCAGTCAAGACCCATAAATTGACCCTTGCTCACCATAGAGTCTCCAGTAGCTCAGTGGTTAGAGCATCCGACTAGATCACGGAGGGTCGTGGGTTCAAATCCCATCTGGGGCTCGGATTTTTTCCGAGTTCTCCAAAATTTAATTTATCATTTATTTCTTATTTCAACTTTAATTTCTTTATTTTATTGCAGATTTACAACCATCAGATGAAATAACTACATAATTCAACTAAGTCTATTGATGGTAGCTCTTATGGTAAGTGTCATAGACATTTTGACTTACATGACGTATGTATGTATGTATGTGTATTCTCTATTTTTACAGACGCAACTCCAGAGGAGCTGTGTATTGAATAGTTGCCGTGTGAGGAAGAATTTTAAGAAGATGGTATGTTATGCTGCATGCTATATACTGTTGTCATGTGCTATATACTGCTATAGACTGTTGTTGTATTCTGTCGAAATATTCTATATACTGTTGCTATATACTATTGTATATATACATTATTACCACAAATCCTATTTCTTCTCTCTACAGTTGAGATGTCAATTGATGATCCACCAGTAGATGAAAGAAATGTTCCAGTGACATTTGAGATCATAAGAAATGGGTCAAAGAAGGGTGGGGACAAACTTGTTGATAGCCTGGGCCACCAATATAACATCAAACGCCATTAAAAAAGTTCCACTCATCGGCAGTGTATGGTGAGACCCAAATGGTATGCCTGTACTACTATGGTTGTTCAACGTGATGGAAGCTTTGAAGTAAAGGGCAACCACAACCACATTGTTAAAGTTGGGGCAGCAGTGGCTGTTAAAATTGTAAAAGACGTCAAAGCATCAACCATTGTGTGGGAGGTAACTGGTGGAAGAAATTGATATTTATTCAGTATGCGTGATAACATTTATAATATTTAAAGCCAAAATAATTGTACAAATATACATGTTGTTTATGGAACTAATATTGACCTTTGCTTAATTTGGTTGTTCCAGGTCCTGTTCGAGAAATTGACCAATGCACCCTGTCCTACCCTACCAAGACCTGAATATATCAGCAGAGCAGCAAATAGACTTTACCAACAACTCTGCCCTGATGAACCAAAAGATGTTAACTTTAAGCTACAGCAGAACCACATCCCAGACGATTTCTTTCAGGCCAACCTAGAATCATCCAACACTTGCCACATCCTGTTCACTACCAGAGAACAACTCAAATACCTCAGCAAAGCAAAAACCTGCTATGTAGATGGAACATTCAAGCTGATTTGTCACCCATTCAGCCAGCTGCTCACAGTCAATGCCTTTGTGAGAAGTGGAGACCAAACCAAAAAAGTTCTATTGCTGTTCCTCCTCATGGCTGAGAAAAGAAGGAGAGATTACAAAGACGTAACTTGTGTGTGAGTTTTATGTAACATTAAAAAGTATAGCTTTTTGATGGAGGTTATTGTAATTGTTTTGACAGCTCAATAGTTCTATCAGTTTTTTAGGTATTTTTTAAATTAACATTTCTCCTTCTCTTGGGTATTCAAAGTTATCCTTAGCCTTTTGATCCAGAAGTGAAGCAGATAACAATAGACTTCAAGGCTGGCTTTTAGGGAACAATTAGGAAAGTTAAGCCAGATGTTCGCATCAAAGGGTGCGTCTTCCACTGGACACAATGTTTTTGGAGAAAGGTATGCTGTTCTTCATCAAAACCACATAGTTAAGCAGTTACATCTATCCATCAACACAAATAATCAATAATCCCTTTTTTATTCTAAGGATTCATTTAATCATTTGGTAGATATAAGAGTTGGATCTTGCAACACAACATAGAGAAGACAATGGGACCTACAAATATCGTAGAGGCTAGTGGCCCTCCCCTTCCTGCCTCCATCAGAGATTGGACCTATATTCCAGAAGCTAAAATCAGATGCACATGGTGCTGGATTGAAGAGGTTTGTCGATTACATTGGGAGTACTTGAGTAGAAAGTTCAGTTTGAGCTCCAACCTCCTGGTCCATCTACAACGACTGTACGAACCAACAAGGATGTCAATGGCTGGTACACAGCTTTCATAACCAAGCTAGTGGTAGGTGGAAGCTACCTTTATACGTGTTGATAGGGCTTCTTTTCAGAGAAGCCCTCCTCACAGTAGTCGATATCCGCTTGGTGTCAGACAGAAAACTGAGAAGAGTCCAGAGAAAGAAGTACAGAGAGATGCAGGCAAAGTTGTTTGTGCACTGGGATGAATACCAGCAGGGGAAGAAGAGTGCCTTGCAACTTCTTAGGTCGTGTTGGTATTTGAATGGACCAAGAGCTAATTAAATGAAACCAATTGGGGAATAGACTTCAGTCGGAAGTTGTTGTGTAAGAGGCCCCCTGTGCACATAGGATCCAGTGTGCTTTGTGTCGGGGGACAAATAAAATACGGCGGACTAGGCCATGAGGTTTACAATACTTGTTCTTGCTAGATACAGGTCATTTGGCGACGAGGATAACTCTACAACCGAACCAAAAACGTTGAAGTAAGACACCTTTGGAACACAAAAATGGCAGTTTACAGATAAATCGAAGAATTCAATGTTACTCAAGAAAAATGGATTCACTAATCGGAACGACTTACACTGTATTTCTTGGCAAATAACTTTGCAAATGAAGAGTTCTTTCTACTGTGGCAAAGAAGGCCACATTGCAAAGGTATGCAGAGCAAAACAAAGATCACAGCAAACCTCATGTTCATTAGTAGTTGCCGATGACCCTGTCCCTGGTGAGCTCCATTCATGTGTGGTTTACAAGTTTGTATGCGCTGGCTATAATGCCTGTTACATCGGTGAAACGTGCCACCATTTTTCCACACATGTAGGAGAGCACTCAGTCATTGACAAGGCCTCTCACATTTTCAAGCATCTGCAAGATTCTGCACATTGTTGCACTTTGTGTTCAGCAGATAGCTTCCACGTTTGGATCACACCTCTACCAGTTTCCAACTCAAGATAAAAGAGGCTATTTATATTAAAAAAGAACAACCATCCTTGGATCAAAAATTACACATTGTAAATCTAAAGCTATCCCTTTTAATTCTCAAACTTTCATGCTTTACCTCTTTTCTTGTTATCATCATTCATCATAATTAGCATTGTTTCCGTCAGGGGACAACTAAAACATGGCGGACTAGGCCACGAGGTTTACAATACTCATTCTTGCTAGATACAGGTCAGAAGTAATCTGTGAGCAGGTCATGGCTGGATGAATTCAAAATTGCTTAACTCGAATTTTCATAAAATATATAACAACACGTTATTTGTAAAAAACAATTGTTTTAAAACTTGCCTTCAATCACAAATAATAATTTTGTACACTAAAAAGCAGTATCAAAGCATTATGTATAAGCAAACACAAAAAAACACTATGCACATAATTGGCACATGTACACAAAGATATGTTCGATAAATTGTCTAATTTGTATGAGATCTATCTCCACAATTCTTTTACATTGAATGTCTTGAACTGCTCTGTTGTGAAAAAGAGTTAAAGAAGGCTCACATTAGTTATAATGAGCAAATGGCAAGGAAATTAGCCTTTGGCAATGTATTTGAGAACTGGGTTAAGAAATCCAAGCTTAAATCGAGGGGATCGAGCAAAGAGTCATTATCACTTTCCAGAATATCTGGAAGAAGCCATGAAAGTAAATCATCTCTAGCTAAGTTCTCTGACACTACAAGACCATGTGAGATTGCGTGAGCAAGCTTGCCTTCAATGTACGATTTTGTTTGCCAGGAAAAGACATTAGTCGAGTCAAGAGTATTTAATATTCTTTAACAGCAATTCAGCAAGAGAAATCTCCCGGCATTGTTCTACTTTGTTACTTTTGGGGTACAACAACCTGAGTTAATGCTGCTTGTTCCGCTTATTGGAAGCTAACGGCTAATTTTTCTGCTACTTTGCAATCAAAGGTGTATAATGGTGGGAACAGATCCTTGGGGCCTGTCACCCATTGACAAGTGACAAGTCCTCCAAACATGTGACTGAAGTATTTCGAGAGAAGAAGGAAACAGCTTCTCAGCCCAGCTCTTCAAAAACAACCTCTGTGTTAAAGAACAACTTCATTGCAAGCATTAGAGCCTCAGTCTCTGAGAGCATGGTTGAGGGCTTTCGACACATGTCAAAGTCATTGTCTTCCTTCGTTGCAGAGATTCTCTTGAATGCTGGCAATCCATCTAAGCGTTCACATGATGATCACTTATCTGAAAGTGACTCAGAGACCAAAGCCTTGCAAAAAGTACCAAGAGTTGCGAATGCCATGGACAACGAGTTCGTAGAACTCTCTGTAGATTTGCCTTTTCCTGTGGGCAGCGAAATGAGAAAGCACCATGAGAAATCTGAGAAAACTGTCAAAAGCAATTTTTTGGGGTCCACGCCACTGAATACAATCTTGATGAGGCATGTTCACTCCATTCTGCTAATGGTAGGAGAAGGTGGAGCAAAAAACAGTAGCAATCCACTGTGTTGGTGGGTAAAGACTGCAAAATATTGGATTCAAAAATTCCAACCTGGGATATTTAAAGCTGGAAGGATTAAAGCTTATTTGTTAAACTGGGGCAAACTTACATCAGACCCACATATTTTAAATAAGGTCAAAGGATGCAAAATTGAATTTGACCAGCTCCCTCCCCAGAGGCAGCCACCTTGCCAACACCAACTTAGTCACAAAGAAGCCAAGACAATCAGTGCTGAGATTGAAAAATCAGTTCTTAAAGGTGTTCTCTTAAGAGGACATCCGTGCAAAAATCAAACAAAAAAGGAATATTTGTGGCAAGGATCAAAAATTCAAATTGTCTCAATTTTTGCACATAAGTAGACCCTAGTAAGACAAGAAAGGCTGTGTATTTTTTTTCCTCAAATATGTTTTTATTTTCGAGAAAGACGAACTTTTCGCTTTCACCCTCTCGAATCAATGAATCGGGTCATAACAGGTCGAAAATTGAACACTCACTCGCTTCGCTTTTCAATCTTTCACATCAAGGGAAATCTAACCAAAGTGAGCTCTTTTATAGACTCTTCGTCTTCTGTAAAATGAAAGTTATGTAGGAATTGGTTGCTTAGAAGCTTTTGGCCATGCGAAAAAGCAATGTGTTCTCTTCCATTACAAAAAAATGTCGGTGAAGAAAACCCTTTATTTTCACCATGTGCCATTGTTCAGAATTCCACAAAATTACGTATGTGAATTGCTGAAGGAATGATCTTCAAAATGACGTAAAGTTTTCTTTGGGCAAATGTTTTCTCGTGACACAGGAAACTCTTCTAAGTAGCGCACGGAAGACATAAAATCACGCAATATGTTGATTGCGTGACCAAAGAGTTAAGGAGCATTCCTGCCTTCGAAACGACTTCGGATCGAACAGTAGAACTTTTTCAGAAACAAATGACATAGCTATAACCAGTTTTGTTAAATTACTTTGCCTTTTATCATTTGAAGTTTGTTTCTGCAAAAGATATTCTGCCATCGTTCTGTCTAGTACGATTATGCACCAGTGCCAGTAACGGTATACGATTAAAAACTTTGCTGTTCTCTTGCATACGAATCTTAAGTTTCTGCCCATTGTTTAACTTTCTCTATGTGCTTACCCGTGCCTTTTAACTAGCACTCCATAAAAACCAACAGAGTTTTCATATGGAGGTTTTTGCAGGAGTTAAGTGGACTAAGTGAGGGCTTGCATGACCCAATAGCATAATTGCAGTTATGGTCGCTCGACGGTCATTTTTTAAAATAAGCACAACTACGTAAAAAAGAAAAAGCAAGTCTAAATATCCATTTGGCTCTGATTTTGCCTTTATTTTTACCCAAGTTGGTTTTTTCTGCTGGAGTGAAAACACTTTTTCATTACCGCAATGTCTGTTCGTTTTGTGACGCTAGGCAAGACAATTAAATTTACAAAACTTAATTAACCGCAAAAGAGTCAATATCGCTTGTCTTAACTGCCACTGCTCTTAACAGCAAATAACCTTTTCGGCGCTTCTGACAAATTTCAGCTTCTTTGTTTGGTAAACATACAGTTGCGAAACTGTGTCAGCAGGACTGTACACCAAAAAATTCACAACTAACAGCAGCTGCAGGGACCATGAAACATCGTCATTCATTCCCCATTTGCCTGACATTGGCAGTCCATGACAAGGCTTGTTAGAATATTGACATACGGCTTATTTCCCTTAACGTTGGCCTGGGAATTATCGAGTCCGAAAGAAGTACAACTGTCATTGAAAACTTTGATTGAAAAGTTTGAAAGCTTAGAATTCTTAACTAGTTCACACATGCTGTAATTGTTGTACAAGATTGGATGTACGTGCTGAATAGAAATTTCACACATCACCTTTTTACTCATCACTTGTATGTAGCTCTCCTTTTCTGCTCTGATTTGCTCAGCGTCATCGCTCTGGTTGACCTCTTGGTGGTCGAGACTTCGCTTTCAGGCCAGACGACAAAAAAACTAGAAATTTTCCTGCTTGCAAGAAACCCAGAGCAGTCAAATAGCTGCTCGCCGTTTTCGTCTTTCTTAGACCTCATTACTCTTGAGACACTTGCAGCATCTACCTTTTGCTCCGTTTGTTCTCCAGTTTCATACTTGGCTATCAAGTAGTCCTTTTGCTTATCAGTGAAACGAGTATTCTGAGAACGACTCTGCCTTAAGGCCCATTCCACTTCAAGAGAAGCTACAGACGATGACGGGTGGATTCCGTGTCCAGCAGTTGCGGCACAGCACTCGGTCCCTTATCCAGTCTAGAGGCATACCCTACCACGTCGCGGTCATAAAGAGTTTCATATTCAAGAACATATTAGTTTTTTTTAGTTTTACTAATGCAGAAAAAAAATAACACGAGTACAAATTTAGGAAAACTCAGAGCTAAATGGATATCTAGACACATGATTTCTATTCCTCGTATTTGTGCCTCTTCAAATAACGTCGACCGACCCCACTCGTAGGTCCAAATTATTCTGCTACACGAGCACGACGACTCGTACCCGCAATTATGCAAATTAGGTAATGCAAGCTCTCACTTAACTCCTGCAAGAGCCTCTGTAAGGTAACATTTTGTGGATTTTCGTTTACCATAGGCTAGTTAAAAGGCACGGGTTAGCAAGTCAAATAAGGGGCAGAAACTTAAGATTTGTATGCAAGAGAACAGCAAAGTTTTTTAATCGTATACCGTTACTAGCACTGGTACATAATCGTATTAGACAGAATGATGGCGGAATATCTCTGCAGAAACAAACTTCAAATGATAAAAGACAGAGTAATTTAACAAAACTGGGTATAAATTTGTTATTTGTTTCTGAAAACGTTCTCCTGTATGATTTCAAGTAATTTCAAATGCAGGATTGCTCCTTAACTCTTTGGTCACGCAATCAACATATGGCGTGATTTTATGTCTTGCGTGTGCTATTTTGAAGAGTTCCTGCGTCACGAGAAAACATTTGCCCAAAGAAAACTTTACGTCATCTTGAAGATCATTCCTTCGGCAATTTACATACGTAATTTTGTGGAGTTCTGAATAATGGCACATGGTGAAAAAAGAGGTTTTCTTCACCGACATTTTTTTGTAACGGAAGAGAGCACATTGCTTTTTTGCATGGCTAAAAGCTTCTAGGCAACCAACTCCTACACAACTTACATTTTACAGAAGACGAAGAGTCTATGAAAGAGCACACGTTGATAAGATTTCCTTAGACATAATATCTCTGAAATGCGAAGCAAGCGAAAGTGTTCAATTTTCGACCTGTTATGACCCGATCCATCGATTCTAGAGGGTGAAAGCGAAAAGTTCGTTTTTCTAGAAAATAAAAACATATTTGAGGAAAAAAATACACAGCCTTCCTTGTCTTAATAGGGTCTACTTGTGTGCAAAAATTGAGACAATTTGAATTTTTGACCCCTGCCATAAAAATTTCATTTTTGTTTGATTTTTGCACGGATGTCCTCTTAAAATCTTCACATGAGGAAGGTGAATTCCTATCCACTACCTTTTTGAGACCTAAAAAAGATGGAACTCATCAGATAATCCTCAATTTAAAAGGGTGAATAAATTTGTGGCATACCATCATTTTAAGATGGAGTCATTGAAAGATGTTATTAGCATGATCAGGCCAGATTGCTTTACAGTGTTGTGGATCTCAAAGACACATATTATTCAGTATCTATGCCCCAAGATCACCAAGAATATCTGAAGCTAAAGCCATGGAATTTGAAAATGGTAAGTTGTTTTATGCTTTTATTCCATTTCCTGAGAAATGTTAGTGACTATGGTTTAGAAGTAAATATTTGTATGTTTGTTGTTTTAGTTGAGCTTTCTGATTTTGATGCCGAAGTCTTAGTGGAAGGTCCAATTTCAAGTGGTGCTATCGAAGGTAAATGCTGCATCGACATTTTTTTTCGGCTAGGGTACGTAAAATTAAATATCTAAATAAGCCCGAGGAAAACAAAACCGACGCTGCCAGTTATTTACAGACCCAGCGTCTGAAAAGAACTCAGTATTAAAATACATTTTAACTTATTTTACTGCATTTAGGAATAAATGATGCCATTAGTTAAGTCCTTTTCGCAGCTTTATAGGTGACTATCAGCTCCATGTTTACCATATAATTATTTTATCATTCTTGTGCGGTTTATTGAAAATGTTTTACATTTTCACTTCAGACTAAAGATCCAAACACAGCATTTTATAGTGCCGCTCAGGCTTGCACTTGCTTTGTGAAAGTATGTCAAACATGCATTTCATTGGTCTCAATACACATAAAAACCGCATCTAAAATGAAACAAAATAGAAAATACACAGAAAAAATGTACGGATGGCTTGCGTCTGCGGAAAAAGTTGAATGTGGTTGAACTCTTAGTTTCTGCAGACACAAGCCAATTTTATTCACGCCCATTGACGTACGTAAAATTACGCAACAGTGGAAATCCACTTTTAATTTCCCATGATTTCTGTTATTTTTTGCTCTGGTCAAAGAACACGATGATCTCTGTTAGGTTTTGTTATCGAAGCCAATCTATTTCCTAATCTTCTCAAAGCATTTCTTTCACTCTTCATACAGACAGCGTATCATCTAAAATTAATTTTCAGTTTTCGACAAAGCTTTAGCCCCATAATTTGACAATTTTAATTTTTCTCATCACAGCATTACCAGATGAACTTCTATGTGTAGTATTCAAGTATTTTAGTCTTAAAGAGATAATAAACAAGCTAAGGCTCATATGCAGAAGATAAAGACGTATCTCTGAAAGTGACATGTTGTGGACCGATGTTGCCTTGATGAATGGGGAATCACTCATTTAAGCAAGGATCAGTTAAAGACAATCATAAAGCACGCACGGGGTTTAAGAAATTTCTCAGTAGCCTATATTGATGTCAAGAAACATCAATTCAAGGAGACAATCTACTGCTCATGCTATTTGTAACAGTCTATGTTTGTCTCATGGACTTAACTATTTAAATTTGAGTAGCCAGTTGGTATCTAATCTGACCTTCTTGCAAGGCATGCGCCATTTGGAGTGTTTGATCCTAAATGATTGCATTGCATTCAAAGACATATCCCTGATTACTTTTTGTAAAAATTTTACTTTCACTTAACAGGGTAGTTATTCACAAGGGTGAGCTCTTGCAGTCTGTACTGCTGCTGTCAAATCTGCTTTTCCTCGGCTTAAACGGAAACGAGCTATCTTTAGAGTCACTTAAAGAAATGTGCAAAACACTTTGCAAGCTTTCTGTTCTCAACTTAGACCTTAATATAGTAAATTGATCAGAATTTTTATCCTTAGCAAGCAAATTTGATATCACTGCCAACAATACTTAATTAAAGGGTGCAGTACATTGACTCAGTTTAGAAACATTTATCAAATAAAGTAAACATTTAGCTTGTCAGTGTTCAGTTTTCATCTCACAGTCTGTTAAAAATCAATTTGACGATTTTTCAATAAAAGACTTCCTTGGTTTATAGGTGTTTCCCAATTTTCTTACAGTGATCAGCTTGCTGTATCCTACTTTGATGTCAGGAACATCGTAAATGGCACAGTTGATCCAAGAACTCTTCAGTCCCACGAAAAAATTAAATACCTTAAGAACCCTTTCACTCCGCCTCCTTCGTACACAGGCTTTTTCTCCAAGACTGTGGTTAAGGGAAAAGACAAACATACCAAGAAGCTTGTGTTCCAGCCCTCGTGGTTGGAAAAGTATAAGTGGCTTGTAGAAAGTCCTTCACAAATGGGAGGTTTTTGCAAATATTGTGTGATGCATAATAATCCATCAGATCCTCGAGCACAGGAGTAACAGCTCCATTCCTAAAGCTAGAAAAAAAACCACTGGGAAAGATGGGGTACTTGAGCGTCATCAGAAAATGCAGTGTCACCAGTTAGCACTTGAAGCTGGCATCGCCATAATCCAAAGTGTTGAAAAACCAAAGGAAAACCTTGCCACACAGGATTTCCATGCAAAACCAAGAGATGTTTGAAAAAAACATACATGCACTTAGAGCAATCATAAGTACCATAAATATTGTGTGGCAAACAGAACATCTCTCTTAGAGGCCATCAAGATGACAGCACAAGCACGGCATCCAACAAAGGCAATTTTCATGCCATTCTTATGCTATTGGGCAACTCTGATAAAAATCTTCAAGAACACTTACTGGTAGGAGAAATGCCACAAGCATCTCAAAAACTGTACAAGAGGAAGTCATTTGCATCACAGGAGAGTATATTCGGGCGAAAGTTATACAGCTGATTCAGAAGGAAGACACTTTTTTCTCAATCATTGGCGATGAGGTAGCAGATAGATTCGCAAACCAAGAAATATTAAGTGTTTGCCTTATGTTTTTAGATCTAAACAATGACGTTTCACCTAAAATCAAATAAGTATTTTTTGACCATGTCGACCTTGACAAAACAACTGGTGAGAGCATAGCAAACGCTATTTTGTCAATTTTGGCCAAGAACAACATGCTTGAAAGAGCATGCGTGGGAAAGAGTATGCGTGGACTCGGTGTGCAGTGGCACATTTCTTGAAGAGCGCTGTCCGCGTCCTCAATTTTCTCTGAAAATGCAAAATTTCCCAGTCTTTGGTTCTAGTAATATGTTAAGAACCACCATTAGAAACTAACTTATGGGAAACAACAAGAAGAACAAGCGAGGGGCCAGAGGTTCTTGCGAGGAGGAAACCGGAACGCCTAAACGACCCAATATGGCGGCGACCGCAGAACCAATTTCAAGCGAACTAGCAAGCCTCGCTGGACCAACTCTGATGGAGGAGATCCCTGGACAGAAAGAATCATCGATCGCTCCTGTAGAGCCGTCACTTATTGAACTTAGGGAAATGCTGGTTGATATTAAGATCGATATCTGCAACATTCTACGAGAAAACGAAGCCATGAAGAACAACATGGATGAATTGAAGGCGACTATTCGAGGGCAGAATGTTGAAATAGCAAACCTTCGAGCATCGCTTAATAAAGCGATAAAGCAGTTTGATGATGCCGAACAAGAGCTGGCCGAAACAAGGAAAATAGTTGACCAACAGGAGGAAGAAATCGCCGAGTTGTACGACCTCCAAGATCATCTAGAACAGTACACACGGAAAAACTCCTTGGAGATCCATGGAATACCGGAACAAGCTTATGAGTCAACAGAAGAAGTGGTTCTAAAATTGGCTAATGCCCTGGAGGTGCCGGTGTGCCAACAGGATATCGAAATATCTCACAAATTAAGCCGGAGAAAGGGAGGAAAGCCGATTATCGTAAAATTTGTTAATCATAAAACTAAAACGAATCTATACAAAGCCGGGACAAAACTCAAAAATGTGAGTTTCTCAAGCCTCTTCCCGCTTCGACCGCCGCAGCACGAGTTGCCTCCGGCAAGATCTATTTATTCGAGAGCCTCATGTCGTACAGGAAAAAGATCGTCAACAAAGCGAACGAAATGCAGAACGATGGTTCAATCCTAAGCGTTTGGACAATGGATGGAAAGATTTTTATTAAAACGTCGCCCGAAGGTAGGCCTATAAAAATTAATGAATTAGATGATCTGGACTATCTTTAAATACTAGAAGAGAACACTTACAACAAAACTAGAAAACTGAGGACAACATCGGACTGTAAGCTAGGAAGAGGGTTAGCTCTTGTAACTAATTGTTTTTGTTGTTGTTGTTTTTTTTTTTCCTTTTGTTATCGATATCATAAACTACTAATTGTAGCTCTTTATTGACTATGCAAACGCCTGTAAAATTAGATATTTTATCGCTTAATGTTCGAGGAATACGGGACCAGATTAAGAGGAGTATTTTTTCGTTCTTGAAAGATTTTAAAACAAATATCTACTTTCTCCAAGAAACCTATTCTCATCTAAAAGACGAAAATATCTGGAAAAATGAATGGGGAGGTGAGATATTTTTCTCCCATGGTACTAACCACAGCAAAGGTGTCTGCATTCTAATCAACCCTGCTTTTCATTGTCAGGTGCATTATTGTTATAGCAACAACTCAGGGAGAATTGTGCTAATTACGATTACTTTTGGCTCCCAAAAATTAACACTTTGTAACATCTACGCACCAACCAACCAAACAAATCAACTCGAGTTTATGCAGGAGATAAACAACTGCATAATTGACAAAACAGAACTGACAAATTTAATTGTTGGAGGGGACTGGAATTGTACGCTGTCTAAAAAAGACAAAATTGGAGGAATGGTATGGGCACCAACGAATTACAGGAACTTGTTAGTGACTACAATGGATATGTTCGATCTAATAGACATTCAGAGAGTACGCTATCCAAAGTCACGAAAATTTACGTATGAATCAAAAGCAATAGGAATGAAGTCCAGGATAGACTTCTTTCATTTGGCCAAAAACCTAACAAAAAGTGTAAAGAAAACAGAAATCTATCCATCAATTGCACCCGACCACAAAGCAATTTATACGTCCTTGTCTTGGTCGTGTGAAACCCCGAGGGGACCCGGACTCTGGAAATTCAATAATACCCTTTTAAAAGATGAAGAATACGTGGAGTGGGTTCGTAAAACCTATTCAAACACCGTAAGATATTACCGTCAAGCAACAAGCAAAGGTCTCCTGTGGGAGCTAATCAAAATGGAAATTAGGAATGCGACTATCTCGTATGCGAAATACAAAGCAAAAGTATCCAGAGACAGGGCAGAGGATATTAAACGCCAGCTCGAACAGTTAGACGACACTATTTGTAATAACTTTTTCTCGCCAGATACTAATGAAATCTTGCTGCACTATGACAACCTTAAATCCGAACTTCAGTCTCTGTACGAAAATAAAGGAAAGCAAGCGATGTTTAGAGCGAAATGTCGTTGGGTAGAACAGGGCGAACGACCAACAAAATATTTTTTCAATATGGAAAAAAGGAATTATAATAAAAAGACCATAAGGGAACTTCGCCTAGAAGATGAATCCACTACAATCAATGATAAACAGATCCTCGACCAAATTGAAGTTTACTTTAGAGACTTGTACACATCAGCAAAAACATTCTCTCAAGAGGAATACGATGAATTTACACAGCATTTGCAAATACCAAAACTTTCAGATGACGATCGGGACAACTTGGAAGGTCCTGCCAGTGCCATGTCCTCAGAACCATGTGGTGTGTAAGGAAGAAAAAGGAGAATAGCACTGATGGCACTGTACACTCATTGCAACAGTCATGTTTTGAATCTCAGTGTTACAGTGGCATGCAGGTTAACTTCAGTCAGAAACAAGATTGGAACCTTAAATGAAACTATCCTTTTCTTTTATTTTTCACCTAAAGACAGCGATTTCTAGAACAAGTTTTAGAGAAGTGGGGTTCTACTTCCAGAAAGGAGAAGTTAAAAGGCTTGTGCAAAACCCAATGGGTGGAAAGGCATGAATGTTACGAGACTTTCTACGAACTTTATGAGTACATTTGCAAAAGCTTGGAAGCGATGGTTGATCATGAGTTGCATCCTCATGTCTATTCCTCGTTATCGTTCACATGGGACAGGGACACTAAAACCAAGGCACAAGGTTTTCTGGCAAATTGGAAGACACTTGGATTCATTTTCACCTTTTGATCACAAAGAATAGCCTTGGAACACTCAAACCTATTGCAGCTAAGCTTCAGAAGAAAGACCAAGATGTCTTCCAAGCGTATTCTATGATTGATGACACTATTAAAGCAGTTGCGAGGGTGAGGTCAAACATAGAAGAGGAATGTTATGAATGGTTTGAAGACGCCTCTAGACTGGCTGACAAGATTGACGTTACAGTCTCAGTGCCAAGAATCACTGGGAGGTAGGAACATAGGAACAATGCAGCTAGCGTAAACCCGGAATCACATGATCGTGTTAATGTTGCCATACCTTTTATAGATCATTTATTGGAAAAAATTAGTTCAAGATTCAGCAAAGACAACAAGGCTGGCACCGAAATTTTTTCCTTGGTTCCATCTGCTGTGGTGAAGCATGACAGTCTTCATAATTATGCAGAAAAGCTGCAATTTTGGCAACAGGACTTACCTACACCATCCTCTCTTCTTTCTGAGTTAAAGGAATGGCAATACTTTTGGAAACAGTACACACCCACTTTACAGCTACCAGGAAATCTTTTTGGAGTGTGTAAAACATGCTGATGAGGATATGTACCCCAACATATGAGTTTTGCTTATTATTGGTTGTACCCTTCCTGTTAGTTCTGCCAAAGCTGAGTGTTTATTCTCTGGGTTGCGATGAATCAAGTCATATCTCATAAACAGGATGTCCGATAAGCGATTGTCAGGACTTGCACTCATGCACTTACATCATGACCTTGACATTGATGTTGACGAAATCTGTACAATCTTTGTAACCAAACACAAGAGGAGGATGTTCCAAGGGTGCATCCTTTACGAGTAGTAGTAGTACGACAGTAAGTGACCAAGGAATTGTAACGTGCAACCGTGACAGGTGGGAGAGGGTGTGGGGGTGTGTGGGGGAGAAGTAATTTGCCTCAAAAGAGTCCAACAGTCCCTTCTGAACGAAAGTTTGGACCCCCCCTATCAAAAATTCCTGGATCCGCCCCTGATTCCCATTTAAAGGGTATCACCAAGCTCGAATGTGAGAATAATGTTCAAGCCACCACTAAATTGTTTAATAGTTTGGGCCTTTATGTTCACCCAGACAAATCAATTTTAGAGCCATCACAGGTTCTAGAGTTTCTAGGCTTTGTCTTAAATTCCATGACCATGACTGTCACTTTGTCTCATACCAAGGTGGAAAATATCACACAGGTTTGCAAAGATCTTTTGACCAGAACACAACCTACCATCAGGGAAGTGCAGTTGTCATAGGAAAACTTGTGGCCAGTTGCCCTGGGGTTGCTATGGTACCCCTGTTCTATAGGCAGCTAAAGAAGGAAAAAACTGCTGCCCTTAAGTTTCATCATGGTAATTTTGATGAAAGCATGGCACTGTCACCTAAAGCAGAGTCAGATCTACAGTGGTGGGTTGAGAACATTGAAAATGTTTCTAAACCTATTTCACAAGGTAATCCATCTAAACTCTTAATACAGATGCATCCCTACATGGATAGGCAGCTGTTTTTTGGGGGACAATCATCAGGAGGCCACTGGGCACCTGATGAAGCTCACCAGCATATTAATTGCCTTGAATTAAAAGCAGCGTACCTGGGATTACAGTCCTCCTATAAAAACTTGTCTCATACCCATGTGAGAATTTTTCTTGATAACACCTCAGCAGTTTCTTACATCAATAATATGGGGGGCACTCATTCGCTTGAATGCAATCAAATTGCTAGAACTATTTGGATGTGGTGCATTGCATGGGTTATTTGACTACCTGCTGCACATTTGCCAGGAAAGTGTAATACTGCAGCCGATAAAGCCTCCAGAATTTTTCATGGTCAGACAGAATGGAAGCTTTATTCCAACATTTATGTGTCAATCACACAAGCCCTGGAGGCCCCATCTATTGATTTATTTGCATCCAGGCTTAATTTTCAGACTAAGCCTTACAAAGCTTGGCACCCTGACCCTGGTGCCAAATATGCTTTTTTTGTTGACTAGGGGGAATACTATTTCTACGCTTTTCCTCCATTCAATTTCATTGATAGGTGGAAGAAGGTGGAAGCTGACCAAGCCTCGAGGATACTTATTGTGCCACTGCAGACAACACAGGCATGGCTTCCAATTTTGTTGTGCCTCCTTGTTCAGTAACCTCTCATTCTTCCTCAAGGAAAGAAAGTGCTCCAGCTGCCATAAAGCCATACAACCCCTATGCCTTTCACCCACTCCACCACAAGTGGACTCTGATGGCTTGCAAATCATCAGGATGTCTTTATAAATTTCAAAGACTTTCAGAGCAAGTTATTGACACTGTCATGTCATCATGATGAGAATCAACAAAGAAACAGTACAGGACCTACCTTATGAGATGGCATAAGTTTTCAGCTAAATAGTATTGTGATCCCTTGCAACCAACTGTGACAGATGTTATTGAATTTTGACTGAAAGTTTTCAAACTGGCATTTGATATAGCTGGTTCAACACAGCTTGGAGTGCATTGTCAGCTGTCATTGTTTTTCCTGACGACACACCTGCTGGAGGCAATCTCTTAGTTGTAAGATTCGCGAGAGGAGGCCCTCTAAAAAAAGTACACAAGTACTTGGGACGTTTATGTTGTGTTAGAATTTTTACGCAAATTTGAGCATGTTCGAAAATTATCATTGAAGGTGTTCTCTTGGAAGCTCACCATACCGCTAACGTTATTATCAGGTCAGCGTATTCAAACTATACACCTGCTAGATACTAGGTACATGACCTTGACAGAGTCAAGTTGTTCATTTTCTATTTCTAAACCAGCGAGATAAACAAGACCTGTTACTTATCTACATGACCTTGTTTTTCAGGCATATTTTAAGGATCCTGGACTCTGTATTGTAGAGTGTCTACAGGAGTGTCATTTGTACAAAACTTCTTAGATGACAAGAAATTCAATTCCTCATAAGTTTTGTAAAGCCACATAAGGCAGTTTCAAATGATGTCATTGGAAGATGGGTCAAGTGTGTTTTGGCATATGCTGGTATTGATACAAACCAGGTTGGAGCCCACAGCACTCGTTCAGCCCCAACTTCGGCTGCAAAGAAGTCTGGTTTGGACATGGCAACCATCATGAAAGCTTCTGGATGGTCAAATGCGTCTCCTTTTGCTCTGTTTTATGACAAACGCATGGAACAAAATCTTGATGCTAATTTGGTCAGATAGTCTTATCTAATGTTTAACAGTAAAGTTTGGATGCAACTGTTGAGGTCTCATATTGTACTTTTACACGCCTACTGTCCTTGCATTAAACTTGTTGTTTTAATACTGTTGTTTCATAATCACCTTGTTTTAAAATCTCACATGATCCCATAGTGATGTCAGCAATTGTAAGGGAAGATAAAAAATTGGATGAGCTTACCTGTAAGTAAAGATTGACTGTGATTCTCCTGAACCATTGTGTAAGAACCAATGGACTATGTACCTACCCATTGAGGTGTTGACTGAGTCACTGACTCATTATCCCTACCCCCTCTTGGGTCAGTGTTACTCGACAATGTTTAAAATTTAAAGGGAAGCTTCCTTGTGCAATCACACATGATCCCTTCTTTCCTATGAAATGGTTCAGGAGGATTACAATCAAACTTCACTTACAGCTAAGCTCGTTTAATTTTTTATTTCATCCTCAGTGGTAAAGAAAAAGGAGAGGTTAGCTCTTGAACAGTTGAAAACGAAAAAGTTATTAGGAGAACAAGAATTGAAGTGCAAAATGACAGAATTGGAGTATGAGAAGGAGTTTATGGAGGCCCAAGAAGAGAGGGAAATAGTTAGGCTTGAAGTTTACAAACAAGCTGAAGAAAATAAGATTGACAATTTAGAAAGAGGAGATAATATGGACATTTTGTCAATGGAGCTTGAATCATCTACTACACAAAGAACTAAACCATGTAATTTGAAGGGCTAACCTAGAATTATGGAAGGGCAATTGTTGGAGCACAGCCTATTCCCTTTGAATGCTCACCTACACAAGCATAAGTAACATTGGAGCAATTGTGTATACCAGGAGACATCTATAAAGTTGAAACTTTAAATAGTGCTCAAGCATGCATGCCAACCACCAATGCCACACCCAACTCAGTGCTGCCACTAACTGAATATGCTCCTGCTGTTCAAGTTTTCAAACATGAAATTGGGCCACACAGTAAAGGGGAGGCCGAGAGTTTAAGACACCAACCAGTATCAAATAGTAGGTCTCAGAAAGTACCAGTTCAGTTCCAGTCGTCACCCCTAGTTGAAACTTGTAAGCAATTCCCAGTCCAGTTTCAGTCATCATGCCCACTTGAACATCATATGCGAGCTCCTCTTAAGCCACCACACTCAGATAGATTTCCTAAACAAGGGTCTGTGCAACCACCTTTGTCTCGACTAGTTGAACATTTACCTCAAAGTAACATTGCACCTAGACAAGGAAGTAGAGAGGAAGTTGCACAAGCATTATGTCAAGTTGTTTTATCACCTAAAGTAGAGTACATGTGTTTTGATGGGAACCTGTTAAAGTATGTCTTGTTTATGCAGAACTTTGAAACTTGTTCAGAGAAAGGCAATCTCAACTGTTCCAGGAGACTACAGCTCCTAGTTCAGCATTGCTATGGCAAAGTGCGAGATGCAATTGAAAGCTGTGGAAACTTACTAGTGGAAGAGGGTTATTAAGGTGCGAAGAACACTTTGGTGAGAACTTGGGCAAACCTCACATAATAGCAAATGCACATACCAAGAAGCTAGAGAACTTACCTCCTCTAAAGCAAGAAGATGGACAGCGTCTACTAGCATTTTCTAGGTCTTTGAATGTTGCTGAAAGAACCCTTACAGGCATGGGGCCTCAGTATGTGGGTGACTTAAGCCACACAAACACTCTGAGAGAACTAAACCGACAGCTTCCATTGTTTATGAGTCAAGTGAAGCGAGTGTGTGGGTAGGATCATCGAGTCTGGCCAGAGACCCAGATTTGTGGACTTTCTTCAGTTCTTGAAACAGAGAGCATTGCTTGTGAACGATGAGTTTGGAGAAAACTTTAATGGCTCTCGTTAGAGTTGAGTCCATAAAATCAGCAGTCTCTTGATTAGCATACACCAACATGAGGCTATTGGGCCAAGCTTGGCGATGCATTCTGTTGCTGGTACTGAACTGCCTGGTATTTACTGACAATTTTTTTTAGTGCCTTAAAGTATGGTTAAGCACTGCATAGCATTTGGATGCAAAAATAGAAGTTCCAAATGGGAATGCAAGGACTTGTCATGGCATTCACTCCTACTTTCGAACAAGAAATTGTTCAAGGAATGACTTGTTAAACTATAATGGGAACGCTCCATTAACCAAACATTCTTATGTTTGTAGTCAGCATTAAAATGCTGACTGTCTCACAAAACCATTAGGAGGACAAAGAACTTACTTGAACCCAGAATCTGTGCCTACAAAGTTTGTTTTACTGTCAAAAACCAAAGGGGACAAAGCCCATTGACAGAGCAACGATAAACACAAGCAATAGGAAAGCAGCAAAATCACTACACTCAGTCCTTGATTCAGATACAAAACTTTGAAAACTCTGGTTAATTATCAGGTTCAGAAACTGACCTTAGAGAATATGAAGACCCATTTTCAACTGCAACTGAAAATTTAGAACATCGACTCAAGTTAAAGAATGACGAAATATCATGTTTATTTGAGGAGTGGAAGATTGAAGCGACCCCCCCAACCTTCATCAAAGATAAGAGTCAACCCAACACAACTGGATCACTTCTCATCTTATATACCAAGTCCCCATTTGATGCAAGATCCGCCATTTGGACCAAAAACACTGAAGTTCTCCTCTGGACAACTGGTTAAGGTACCCAATGTTATTCAAACCACGATACCGCAAAGGATAGCACGTCAGCATACCCAGTACTGCACCGAGACTGGATCTAAGGCGTTCAGCAAGCTGATGATGCTGCATGTTCTGAATGAATGCAAGGCCTCGACCAGAAAGTCTCTCCAAGGCCTTGACTATTTCGTAGCAGAAGGGGTCCCTGCATTCAATGAACTGGAAGGCTTGGTTCTTCAACTGGGGGAGCTTGGTAAATCGTTTAAGGTGGCCAAATTCTACCTGAGGGGCAATTTCAGGGTAAGCAACCAAAAGTTTCAAGAGGTCCAAAAAGATTAGATTATGTTTTTCAAGCAGGGTGATCTTATTTCGCAAATAGATGAAGGTATAGCACGAAAAAAATTGTTCTGATGACAGGTTCACCCTGGCCAGGAAATATTTGTCGGTTTTTAGCATTCCGTTTAGCCGTTCTCATTTTCGCCAAAACTAGGTTTTGTAGTCACATCCATTTCATCGGCCGTTGCCTTCATTCCAAAGTTATTCCTAAGGGTTTTCGCTCCAATTTTCACACATCTTCTTTTTCTCATTCGAATCAATATCGTCACCAAATTCAGTGCGCCCAAAATTCTTTTTCACGTAATATTATGAGAATCACAATCAGAGCTATGTGCCAAAAACGTAACAAACTCACCGAACAAATTCTACATTGCCGCTCTGAACTTTCCAAAATCTGTCCAGCTGTTTTAGTACAATCCATTCGTGCCAAAATTCAGGATGCCAATTCTAAACTTTTTAAACATTTGCACCAAATTAAGGCCCAAAAACTCGACCAACTTATCGGCCCTCAAGTCACAAACGACTCATCGCCTGAAAACCTCAAAACTGTAGTTACCATTCCAGAAAATTTACTACTTTCCGATTCAGAAAAATCAGTTCTCAGCAAAGGCTTAAATTTTGTTCCCATATCACAAAAAACCGACGAATTTTCAGTTAAGCAAGACGTTGAAAAATTCCTTCGCCGCGTTCAGTTGAAAGCCTTTTTTCATGACAAAGAAGATGATTCTAACACCTCTAACAAAGATACTTTCGAAACACTCCAGATTCGAAAGTCTAAATGGACTCCCCCAGAGGGCCAGTTCTCATCTTTAGATTTTTTCCTCAAAAAATGTCGCCACGATATCAACAAACTTAAATTCAATCATCACACCAAATTTTCCAATCTTTCTTCGGAAGAGTGGTCGGCACTAAAAAGTCTAAAAAAACGCAAAGACATTGTCATTAAGGCGGCCGACAAAGGCGGTGCAGTTGTTGTTTGGCGGGCCGACCTCTATCAAAAAGAAGCTTTGCGGCAACTTTCTGACACCTCCTTTTATGCTAAAGTCGACAAAGATCTCACTTTAATTAACCAAAACATTGTCAAAAATACGATTAACGATCTCATAGCTAAACAAGAATTGCCGGCCACTGCTAAAAATCTCATCATTACTACTCCTAGAACTTCGTGTATTTACTTTTTACCTAAAATCCACAAATCTAACAACCCAGGTCGACCCATCGTTTCTGCCTGCAGTTGTCCCACTGAACTTATTTCCAGCTATTTAGACAAAATTATGGCACCTATCGTCAAAACTCTACCGTCTTTCATTAAGGACAGCCAACACGCACTTGAAATTTTTCGTGACTTTAGTTTCCTCGACCAAAACAAACTTATTTTCACCATGGATATAACATCTCTTTACACTGTCATTCCCAATGACGAAGGTCTCCGGGCCCTCAAAAATTTTTTCGATCAACGCACTGTTAAGGAACCTAGCTCTGAAACACTACTCCGTCTGGCCGAACTAGTGCTCACACTCAATTGCTTTTCATTCGGTGGTAACTACTACAAACAAACTAATGGCGTGGCCATGGGTACTATAATGGGACCCAGCTACGCCAATCTTTTTGTTGGTTTTATCGAACATCAATTTTTTAGCCAATACCACGGCCCAAAACCTCAACTCTACGGCCGCTACATTGACGATTGCATCGGCGCTACCTCCTCTACCAAAGAGGAGCTCACTCAATTTATAACCGCCGTCAATTCCTTTCATCCGGCTCTTAAATATACCTGGGAAATTTCCGACAATTCTTTGGCTTTTCTAGACATCAAAATTTCAATTGAAGGCAACGGCTTATGTACTAGTGTTTACTATAAACCTACAGATTCACATAGTTACTTGTTGTATTCATCCTCACATCCATCACACGTCAAGAACTCCATACCTTTTTCACAGTTTCTCAGACTTCGTCGTTTATGCAGTGACGACTCTGATTTTTCCGAAAAATCAGAGGCAATGTGCCAGTTTTTCGATAAACGTGGCTATCCTGTTTCTGTCGTTCAAGCGGGCTACCACCGTGCCCAACATATCGATCGACAGGCAGCACTATAAACGGCCGAGAAGGAGAACACGGATCGCATTCCATTTACTCTTACATTTCACCCTCACAACCACGCAGTTAAATCTATCATTCTTAAAAATTTTAAATTACTCCAAAACGATTCAGAGACTGGCACTATCTTTTCGCAACCCCCACTTATTTCATTCAAACGTGACAAAAACATAGGCAACTTTTTAGTCAGGAGTTCATTTCATACCAATGACCAATCTGGAACTTTTAAATGCGCTCGCTCACGATGCAAAACTTGTCCTTTCATCCATAACGTAGAGAAAATATCGGGACCCAAAAGATCCATTAAGATCATTGATCACTTTACGTGTACCTCCGCCAATGTTATTTACTGCATAACTTGCACTTATTGCAATAAGTTATACATCGGCGAGACAGGAAGACGACTGGGTGACCGATTCCGAGAACACCTTCGCGATGTGGAAATAAATGACAAGGACACATCCAAGCCAGTCGCTAGACACTTTAATCTTCGTTATCATTCTAAACAGCATATGGCAGTTTGCGGCCTTTCCTTACATCTAGGCAGTTCGGAAAGCCGTAAAACACTAGAACAAAAATTTATATTTCAAATCGGCACCCTTAATCCCCACGGAATCAACGAGCGCTTTTCATTCAACTAATTTATTCCTGTTTTCTCGTCACAATATTCCCACCAATGGCGTAGCTCCACCTTCTACATATAAATCCACACACAACCCACAATTCCTCTAATCGCTCTGACGAAGGGCTAACGCTCGAAACGTCAGCTTTTTTACTCTTTACGGTGGCTAATTTACGTTTTCAACCCAGTTGTTAACACTAAATTACCTGCTTTACTCTCCCACCGACGCAGCACCACAGTTTCTTTAGAAACTTACCCCTTTATTCTTTTGCTCTTTATGTTTGGTTTTTGTTAGTAGAACAACGTGAACAATGAGTTTGGAGAAACAAAAAATACATTTGTAATAGATTTTATCCATTCAGATTATTGTGGTTATTTGATTCAGATACCATGAAACATACATATTGCATATATTTTTTGTTGTTAATGTTGCATTAACGAGGTAATCCTTGCTTTGTGTTAAGCTGTGTTTCATATTTTCACTCAAGTTCACATAAGCTCCTCGTCTCCAGATGCAAGTTATTGCAGTGTATTTGCTCTGAGTGACACCGAAGATTCTGACCTGCGACAGCAATTCCAACACAACCATGACAAGTTATGTAACCAATGTGAAAGTTTGCATTCAACCCTGAATAATGTATTTACTGCGGTCGATGAAGCATCTTTTACCACAGAGGACAAAGATGAAGCTTTGTTTCTCGCTAGCTCTGTTACACTTGCCATCCCGTCATGGAAGTGCCATTTTATGCGGTCGACCCACCAAGATCAGGCTTGTTTGGACGTGATCAATGCCCTTAATTCTGGAACAGTATTCATTGTAAATGACTGGGCCATGAAGTTCTTGCCTCAGAGATACCGTGAGTTGCAGACAGACTGGTTTGGTATGCAAGGTATTTCTTGGGACATGTCTGTGGTGTACAGACGGATAAGGGGTGTGCTACAGTGGCAAGCCTTTATCCATGTGATTCAGTCCTGTACCCAAGGAAGTTCTGTTGTAACCGCGATTGTGCAACAAGTTCTTGCCACATTGAAGCCAGAGTATCCTAAAATCAACAAGGCCTACTTTAGGAAAGATAACGCTGGCTGCTACCATTCCTTCTGCACGCTAATGAAGTGCCATGAAATTTTAGCAAACACCAGAGTGAAGGTAGTCCGTGTTGATTTCAGCAACCTTCAAGGCAGGAAAGGGGCTGCAGATTGACTAGCTGCCAGCTGTAAAAGCCACATTAGGACGTTTATTAATGAAGGCCACGATCTCTACTTTGCCAGCAACCTGAAGGAAGCTCTGCTATCCCACGGTGGTTTGGAAGGTGTACGAGTGTTTTCTCTGGATACCAAAGAAGAAATGCCATACGATGCACAAACCATTGCAGGAATCACCGAGTTGAACAACTTTGAGTTTAGTTCAGTGGGCTCTATTTCCTGTTGACGTGCATAATTCTGTCGGCCAAGGGAAAGTGATCAAAATAGAAAAATCCTCTTCTGGTGAGTTCATGGTTCTTAAATGAAACCAGGCCTTCCTGCTAGTTTATGACAGTCTGTTCTGTAATATTTCGATTAATTAGGGAAAAATGTTATCCCCAAGGCATCATAAAAGACTTTTCTATCAGAGGTTAAATGTTTACAAAATGCTGCTCAAACAAACAAAATACAAGAAAAAGGGGTGGGTATTTTAAACCCCTCTTACATGGTAATCTGTCATGGGCTGCCTTTGAGGGTTGCGTGTTAATGCAAGATAATCATTTCTTAGCTGTGTGGTTGTCATATTTATATTTCTCTTATTACTTTTAAAGGCCCTCGACAAGGGATTCTGCAACCATCATATTTTGCAGAGGATTTTTGTTCCTTTAAAAGTAACTCACACAAATTGTCAGGGGAAGAAAATGCGGCTGAAGAGATAGCTTCCATGGAACATGGCTAGGCAGCAGGGGTGTATTCATGTCCTCAAGACAGCTGCATTTGTATTTCTCAAAAGCTTTCAGCCATACAAAAGTACTTGTCACTTGAAAAATGTACCAGGGTACCAGAAAAACATTCTTTAATGGACATGGCAAAAATTGGCCACAAATAATATTTGGAAGAAGGCGTGGAAAAGCTGCCATTGCTTCAAGCCCCTGTGCGACAGGAAAAATCTTTTGTTTCTCTGAAAGAAGGCTGGGCCCTTCAAGTAGTAAAGAAGGTTTACAGATTCAGTGAAAATTAAAAGTCATACCTTTTATATAAATTTCAAGTAGGGCAGATCTCAGGCCATAAGCTTGACCCAGAGGTAGTTGCTCAAGAGATGTGGCGTGCCTGAGGCACCAATTGTACACTACTATTCTAGTCATCTGAATTCCTCACAACCACCCAGATCACCTCTTTCTTATCAAGACAGAGTGCCTTGGTACACCTGAGAGATCCTGATGAGTCTGATATCCAAGTAGCTTAAGAGGAGAGTAACTATATGCAAGGCGAAGGAGACTGTTGCATCAATACAACTTGTCCATCCCCTGATCTATGATCAATATGATCTTTGTTAAATGGTGTTAAATGACTCTTTGAAGATCTAGAAGCTACCCATGTTGTAGCACATGTGTGAAGACCTTGGCCTCCATATACCACCAAAGCCCATGCATAACAAGGCCCCATAATTGTCTCTACTGAAAGAGAATATCAGCAAATGTACTTGTCAAAAGTCATCGTGACGCGAACTTTCTCTTCAGCTTAGCAGAATAGAAAAGTGAGGAAGAAATGACTGAACTGTGACTCATTCCTATTGTCAGTTACAGGTTATCTTAATTTTATAGATGCATGTGGAGTAATTAGAAGTTGTTTTAGCTTGTTCTGTTTTTCTCTTAGTTATGTCAATATTGACCCTCACTTTCCTTTTCTGGTTTTCACATTGGTAATTTAATTTACTCATCTGGTAAACAAACTAAATAGTGAGTGAAGACAATGTAGGTGTTACTCTTGTTTGTTCACAAATCAAATTTTGCATATCATAAAAATTAAGTAGATGCAGTAATTCTTTTGAGTTTAAGTTCATCGAATCCAGTGCATCCACTTGCAAAATATCAGTAAAGTCACAGTCAAAGTCCCCCTCAAGAAAAATATTAAAAGATTAAAACCATGCCTTTTCCGGACCATTTTCAAAGGGTATGAAAAAATCATTAGCATTCGGTGGTCTGTATACAACAGAAAACAATGAGGAGCTAGTAGGAAGTTTCACTTCATCCAAATTGCTTCAATGACCTCAGGTGACAAATCTTTTCAATGAACTGCTTAAAGATGCTCTGCATAGTACAAATTTAAGAAGTTGTTCATTTAATAAATGCTCTGAACCAAGGAAAGGAAAAGCTACTAGTAAGTAAAAAGTCAGAGACATGGGCATTACATTTGTTGAAATAAGTGCGCAAGAGGCTGTTTATACTGTTCTGCAACTTCCAATGACAAAGGCATCCAGAAAAGTAATTTCCATAAATACTTCAGCTCCAGAGGACAGAGAAGAGCAACAATCAGTATAGAAAGAGCAGGTTGCCAAAATCCTTCATATATAAACCAGAGCTGGTTAAACTATCTAATGGCAAGGAGCCAGCAATGTACCATGCTGCAGTTACAGTGACAAAAACAACACCTGACGACCAAAGTATAGCCAAACACATAAGCACCATAATATACCAATCTCAGACCACAAAATTAGTCAACCACAGTTCAAGCACAAACATCATCATATCACCTGCATGTTCACACTCAGACCACACCATTGCTCAACTGTAGTTCATGTACACATACCATTGCATCACATTCTCATTCACCAGCTCAGACCACACCATTTCTCGACCATAGTACACGCAAACACACCATTACATCATATATATTCAATAACTCATAACACACCATTAGTCAACTACAGTTCACTCGCCCACTATTCTGTCACATACATATCCACCAACTAAAAATGATCAGCATTGGCTGTTAGACAACCGATAGACTTGTTGAATGCTCAAAATATTGGAAGACATAGCTGTTATAAATTATCGTAAAGGAACTCAGAGTAATAATGCTTTAAATATTCTACACATTACACAAAAAAGGGTTGCAGAGATTCTCCTGTCAGTTCCACAACACAAAGCCATAGGGGTCAATGGGATCAGTGCAAAGCTGTTAAAGATCACATCCAGTGCCATATCAAGCCCACTATGCAGGCTGATTAACCAATGCCTTAACACAGCAACCTTTCCTTCCTTGTGAATCTCTATATAGTCACCTCAAGAGTAACAATATGCTGCACCAGCTTCAATCTGGTTTCAGAAGATCCCACTTGACTGAGACAGCTCTGATACATTTCACTGATCAGCGATGCTTTGATCTAAATCGCAACAGCGTAACTACAAAAAGGCCTTCGATCTAATCAACCATGAAATACTCCTATCCAAGTTCAGTGCCTATAATATTGGAGAAAAAGAAGTTAAATTGCTTACAAACTGTCTAAGTGGTCGTCTCCAGTATGTTAATATTAATGCAATGTTTTCCCAAATGAAACCTGTACAATACGGCGTACCTCAGGGGTCTGTGTTGTTCCTAATCTTTGTGAACGATTTACCAGCCATGGTACAACATTCTACCATTGACATGTGGATATTACAACTTTGAGCCATTCATGTGATGTCAGGAATGCACCAGACACACTATCTACAAACTTGCAAAGTGATACCCAGGGAATCATGAAAAGGTCTAATGCCAAGAAAATGATCCTGAGTGAATCAAAAATGAAATGCATGTTTGTTACTGGAAAGAGGCTATGCAAATGTATGGAAAACGATAAACTCTCAACTCAAGTGAATGGGAAACAGCTGGGACAAGTTGAGTTTCAAAAACTTCTAGGTGTGTTGATTGATGAAAAATTTAGCCATGTTGACCACATCAGCGAACTTTGAAAGAGACTGTCACTATGAATTGCTGTATTAAAGACAATCAGGACTTCCTGTTCTGTGGATAATCTCACCAAAGTCCTAAAGCTACAAAAACACGCAGCTCATGTTATATTAAACGCAGACACCAGGGACAATAGTGTTAAGCTCTTCTCTAGATTAGGATGGCTTCCATTTTATGATGAAGCAAAAATAAATAAGTGCCCAGTAGGTGATTGCCCTCAATATATGAAAAGTTTATTCACTAGGAATTCAGATATACATCATGGGAGAAGTCGATTCGGAGAATGGAACCTAGTCTGCAAGAGATTTAATAGGGAAACTGAGGGTGGCAGGACATTCTAAGTAAGTGGTGTAAAACTTTGGAATTCATTTCCAACCTGTGTAAAATAAAAAATTAATTTGTCACCTTCAAATTCTGATGTATGTAAATGCCTGTAAGTATTGCAAGAAGGTTCCAAAAACCCAGTTACGCCTTCCACCTCAATCTATTCACTGTCATGCAAGACAATATACATTATGCTGCTCAACCTTGAAGACCTACCTCCAGCAACTTCTGAGAAAAAACTTTTAGCGTCTGGCGTTGAGAAAAGTGACTTGACCAAAATCTACCTCCTACCATTCCAAGCCATGAGAGAAATTAAATTGACGATGTTCCAATACAAAATCATTTACCAAATTTTACCAACGAAGAGCTTGTTACACAAAATGAAAAAAAATGCCTCACCCTCCTGTCTCTTTTCTCCTTCTAAGTGTCAGACCCTGTGGCATTTGTTAATTAACTGCATGCACACAAGTTCTTTTTGGAATAGATTCCAGGAGTGGTACTCAATCTCTAGTAATACAAAACTGCTGCTGCCAGAACTAGAGGTTATGTTCAGAATTATTTGCTGTCACACCTACTGTTTAGCCCTCAACCTCTTCATGATTTTGGGTAAATACTTCTTATATGTTAACACTTTAAATACCATAATGTACCAATTCGATGATTTTGTCTCACTTGTGCACGAAAAAATTTATCCAGAAAAATACATTGCAGTCACTTGTAATAAGGAGAAAGAATTCAGGAACAAATGGAAATTTTTTCTGTCTTTATAAAATTGCATTGTGCCCTTTTTCTTGTTATTTTTTTGTACCTATTTATTTAATAATCTATTAAATTCTAGAAAATTAATACCCTATGTAGTGTAATTCCCAAACAAAAATCTTATTAGTGACTCAAACAATTAACATGCAAACAAAAATGTAAATAGATCAACTGTAATTAAATTTGACTAGCGTAATTGTATTGTAATATATGTATTGTAAGTAGTGCAGGTTAATGTAAGTACATACATAAGTATAATATATAGAAAAAAATTAAAAAAATAAAAAAAAATTTCAAAAATGCCTGAATGACTGCTTTTGCCAGTTGAATAAGGACATTCACCATTTTAAAGTTAATTGGCATTGCCATTTTGTTTTACTTTTTAGAATTTTTTCTAGTTTTTCTCTTTTTGCATCTTTATCAATGTTATATCCTTTATATCTGTATTTTACATAATATTATTCTGAGTGCACATTTATATAAATAGGATACTTTTAGTATATACATAGGATATATTTGATGTAGGAGGGCCACAAGTTATTAGTATTGTAACTGTTTCGTGTTACCCTTCATAAATAAAGTTGGATTGATCGATTGATTGATTGATTGGACTGCAGCGCTAATAGGCACACCAACACATCACACAAACATACACCACTAACTGACCACAATTCACATACAACTTTGCAAATGCATTTATCACTCCTTCCCAAACACTTGACTTAAATACATACCCAATACCATTGTCCTGTCGCATGTCTCCTCCGAAAAGCTTCACAGAATTGCTTAAGCTGGTAGATGATGACTGTGAGAATGTGCCATTGGTAGACTCACCTGCTCCACCTAAAACCATTGGCAATTCAATTTGAGTGGTTGAAGGCAGAGGTGGATGGCCTAAGAAACGAAGTGAAAAATCTGAGAAGGACAGTGAGGGAGCTAAAGGTTATAGAGCTTTTGAAGTCAGACTAAGCAAAATCTCGAGTCAAATTTCTGGCAAGTCAGATGGGCTGGCAATTTTAAACACGAAACTCTATTTTGGAAGAATGAATGAACATATGAATAACTTTTTATTAACTGTATGGGAGTATTTAGCCTCAGCAAAAGTAATGGGGACACTATTTACCATTTGTTGTGATATTTTAGACTTAGACAACTCCCTTTAAAATTAGAAGCTCCTGATTTTCTATGAGAGCAGCCCTACCTACGATCCACCATGTGTTTTTCACTAGAATGAAAAAGGACCAAGTTGTTTTTGTTGAGTTTATTCCTAGCATATACCTTTATTGTCTTGTTTGGAAACATCATATACTATCTTTCAACATGGTGTCAGGAGTGGGATCCCAAAGTATGGAGGGACAGTCGTTACATCCACACAACATCCTAGGATTACCCTGGCAAGTAATGGGAATTGACCTGTTTGAATATGCAGTACAAATGTAATTAATAGTCACTGCCTTCTATTCAAAGTATTTGAAATAGAAGTGCTTTGCCAAAACACTGTCACTTGTGTCATCAACAACTTGAAGAAAATATTTGCAAGATTTGGAATCCCAAATGAAGTTGTCAGCAACAGCAGATAACAGTTCAGCAACACAAGGAATTTGTACTCCAGCAGTCATGAGTTTGAGAATTTGCTGAGGAATGGGGACTTTATCACACCACAAGCTCACCAGAATATACCCAATCAAACGGGGCAGCAGAGTAAGTTGTGCAGATTGCAAAATGCATTTTGAAGAAGGCTTCAGCAGACAGCAAAGATCTATTTGAAGGGCTCCTGAAATACTGTAATACCCCATTCAAAGTTATTGGTGTATCCCCAGCACACCTGTTAATGAGTTGATGCACACACACAATTGCACAATGTTACCAACACACAGATGCCTCTTATTGCCACAACCAGTGGACCTGGATTGAGTAGTGAAGGCCCTCAAACTGTACCAAGAAGTTTCTAAGAAAACCTACAACAAACAAATTAGGAATTTGCCTCCACTTGAACCTGGAGACAAGGTATGGATTCGTCCAAACAGAGACAGGGTATGGTGTAAAGCTGAAGTATTCCCACCATCATACTTGATGCGGAATGAACAAAGGTGTGTTTACAGACGAAACAGAAGACAGATAATCTTGCTTCCAGAGGATCATCTCATAACCCCATAGTTGTCTGAGTTCCTGTCAAATACCCAGATTTGTGATATTCCTAAGAGTACATCATCACTTTCAGCTGTGAATCAGTTCCAAAGAAGCCAAATGGAACCAACAGAGAAGCTAACAGGAGATGCAGAACATGAGCCCATTACAACCAGATCTGGGTGTGAAGTCAGAAAGCCACAGAGACTCCATGAGTTCCGTTAGATAAGAGATGTGATATTTTAGAAACTCCTGATTTTCTATGCGAGCCACCCTGCATATCGTTTACAATGTGCTTTTCACTAGACTATAGAAGGACCAAGTTGTTTTTTTTGAGTTTATTCCTAGCATATACCACTATCATCTTGTTTGAACACATCATATAGTATCTTACGACACCATTGGAGTAATTTAGTTAAGTAGTAAAATTCCTTGTTACTATCCAAAATATTTGAGTTTCAGAATTTGCTGCTAGTAAGACAATTTTTGAACAGTTTTGGCTGTGTGGATAAAGCAGGTCTAAGAATACAAATAATAATAAATCAATGGCTTTGTTTCAAAGTAAATTAAACTTGGAAACATTCCTATTTCGAGATGTTTTTAAATTTTAATGTAAAATGCTTGGCAATCCACTTTTTACATCTTGGATTTAATTAAGACTTGGTTGCTAAGACCTTCTTTTTCCTCAAAGTCACAACCTTCGCATACAAAATACCTCTGAGTTAGATGTTAACTTTCACTGAAGTCTGCATCATAACTCAAAATGATCACTAGTGCAGGAAAACAATACCATGTAAAGATTTGCTTTTAGGAGTTTTGCATGTTTTGGGTTTTTAAACACCAGCTTGAATGACAAATGTAACAGCATTATGTTCTTCAAGCATATATTGATGCTTAGATAAAAACTTTTCTTTCATTTTGGTAGCCCAGGTAAAATGTCAGGTGGGATATAGGCGGCATCCCAGTAATCCCATGCAGGATCCCACATTTCTCAAACTCATTAATAATGTACGAGTTAATTAATCAATTGTTTGACCTCATTTGGGTCACATGGATACCCCTTGATAACCGGTAAAGAACAGATCCAAACATGCATGATTACATATCCAAACACACAGTTTGGATATCCAAATACGTGTCAATTTACAAAAGAATGCAGTACTTTGTACTGAGTACTCTTAGGCTTTGAACATTTGAGCAAAGAAACTTCCTCTTAGCAACTTTTCAGCAGTCATTCAGTCAACTACTTCTTCAATTTCTCAAATTACAAACAAGGATGTTGATGCAAAGTGTGACTGCTTTTAATTAAAAAGCTCAAGTTGTGAAAAAACAACACCGTTCATGACACTGACTAACAAATATGCACATGTGATGATGAAACAAAAAGAAAACAAAAACTGACTTTTTGTGTGGTCTTTCTGTTTTTGTGTTTATTGTTAATTAATTAGGCCCTTTTGAGAAGCCATTTCATAAACTCACCTGCCCTTATTTATGAAATGTTACTTCCCACCTGGGATGAAAATTTGATCCCATCCTGGAACTGGCATTAAATGTGGGATTCCTGCATCCCACCGGTGATCTTAAGAGAGATTTCTGCATCCCACCCGGGATTTTAGGCAGGAATTATGCATTCCCCTTGGGATCCTTTATCCCACCCAGGAAAATACTCTCACTCATGATCTTGGGAAAGATCCATGTAAATTAGTGGTGCATCTTACCTACATGTATGACGCGTAGGTAAGATGATTCCAAAACACGTTCAGCATATCTCTAACATGAAGGGCACAAATGGAAAGTCTCCTTGGAACCCAATGATTCTGGCAGCCACAAAAGGTACATGTAACTGTGCACTACATAATATTTACCTAAGAGTCATTATGTGTTCCATAATTCCATTCAGATGTCCTGCTCAAGGTTCTGAAATTAATTACTTGAAAAAGCGCTGTGACACTTGATAAATTTTTCGACTTATTGAATGCGACAATTACTTAGTTTTGATCAAGGGCTGAGTGAGTGCTCATGGAACTTGGTAATTGCTAAAACTCATGGGAGAGTGTTCATTAGGTATTGTAGACTGAAGAATTCTCTGGCTATTATGTGGAATTATCTGGCCACATTTTGATGGCCTGTATTGTACCCTTGAAGTAAATTTTTTCTTCAAGATTCACTTGCTACTTTATACTATCCTCTTGCAACACATACTTCAATCCTTAATGAAACCCTTGATAACTATCAGCAAAAGCTGCAGCTGGAGTATTTTTTGGCTTCTTTTGTTACATTTTTCATTAGACATAGAAAATCAGGTATATACCCATGCAAACTGAATTCCCAGTTTTCTGGGAATTCCTAGGAATTCTCAAAAATTCCCAGCTGTGCAAATAAGCTCTGATTTGAAAAGCTTAAAATTACTAAAATTTCTAGGAGAGAAAGAATGAAGAGGGAAGAATCCTCTCCAATTTTGTGACATCTTGAAATTGGTAGGAATTCTCAGCTATACAAACAACCTACAGTTTAAGAGGGTGGAATTCTTGGGAATTGAATTGAGGCAATTTAAATGCCCTGAAGTCCAAATAAATTCCAAGAAGTTTTCAGTACCTTGAATGTGAAGGTTTTAAGACAAGAAGTAATCTTAGAGGCTTGAACCAAAAGGTATAAAAGGTATGCGATGTTGTTTGGTCCAGCTGCAATAAAGCAGATATGGAAAGTCTTGAATCTTTGCAAAGGCGGGCCTCGAAAATTATAGTTAAATCTAAATGTGGTACAACATCCACTGACTATCTTAAATTTCAGAGTTTAGAAGATCGCCGTAACGCTCATACTTTATATTTAGTAAAGAGGTGTTTAAATAATGTACCACAGTTTTTAAAGAATTATTTAAGTTGAATAAGGAAGTTATTTCAAGAGAAACAAGAAGAAGCAATTTTATATACTTACCTGCAGTAAGAACTGAGACCACCAAGAAAAGTTTTTATTATGATGGCTCAGTTGTGATTATAATTATTTAGTAAATAAGAATTAATTTTAATTGTTATACTGTACTATTATTAACTTACATTTACTTAGTTTCTTATAATTTATTTTGAACTTTTTATTAGTTTTAATCTAGGGCTCCTATTGATAACAGATATACTTTTAAGTATTCTAAAGGGATTACCCTAGTTAAATAAAGGTTTGCTACTGCTACTATGCCATACAAAATTTACAAAGAGATATACATACATGTATATGGTTATAACTTAAATATCATGAAATTTATTATTCAAACTAAGTTTTAGCAAATCTTTACATTAATATGGATTTTCTCATGAAGCAGGAATCAATTAAGTTAAATGCAAATTGCCAATTAATCCTATGTACTCACATCACAGATTTTCTTTCTAGCCTCAAAGGACTCTTGGATTCCATGATCATAAAAGTTTTAATTGTGATGCAAAATTTCATGTCCACAGATGTGCCAAAATCATAAAACATTCATCAGCTGTTCCTTGGTACACAACCTCCACGTGTAACAATAATTACATTGTTATCTACACTTAAAGAACTTTGTTAGATATTAATATAAGTTATTCCCTAATCTACATTACTGATTGCCTTTGTTAGAAAAACCTTAGAACAGTCATGCTCAGTTGCCTCAGACACTGAGAGAGGCTTTTTGTTAGGTTATTTTCAGTAGAAAACAAATTCAACACCTAATTAATCTTTCTTTTTTCATGATTTTTGTCAACTTTTTTTCAGTTTTTTTGCTCTATTTTTGTGACTGATTGCTGTTATTTGTTTGCTGTTTTCATTCTTACAAAACATTTTTGTAAGAGTTCCAAAACTTACGGATCATCCACACACTCCACAAATATTTGGCATGTGGACAAAACAGAGGTGGTCACTGTTCCATTTGAGAAACAACACCTTTTAAATGACCTATTCAGTTGGCTTTATTTGAAACTCTGATCTGAAAATATTTTTAAAACAAGACTTGTTAATAGTGAGAAGTACAAAGCGAGTTTCTTTTCAGAACTTAACTTCTTAAATGTCCCAATCACTGGACCTCCTAAAAAATATTACTTCTTTATATTTTTGGTGCAAAATACAAGTCCTTCTTTATATACAAATAAAAAGTGCAAGTCGCACTGCAATAATAACAGCTCTAGAGTTTACTTGTTGTTCTTCTCTAAGTCAACTATCTACAAAATTGTTTTATATTTTGTAGGTTTAGTAAAAAGCTTTACTTGTTATATAAAATGACAACCTTGTATCTTTGCTGTCAACATCCCCTTCCAAGGTTGGGAACACTTCAGACTCCATAGAGTGAGTTTACATCATTATTTTCATCATCATCAGAACATAGTTCTGAGGTATCCATCCTCCGTAAGCAGAAGTCAGAATGGTTTTGGTTGAGACTATATTGAAGGTATTCGATGAAAGTCCACCAAAGGATGACATTTAAGAACTCAAGACAATTTATGATTAAGACACTAGAATGCATAATGATGGCAGCGACTATTCAATTGTCTTTAAAAAAATCTGAGATACACTTCCTTGAGGAAAACCTTGAAAATTGTTCTGTTGAAAAACCAGTACTTCTTGGGTTATTTCAATGGGAAAAGAGACAAGTTCAAGGATATGCTGGAGAGGTTTCTTCTTATTAGTTCCACATGTTTTGTAAAGAAGGCCTTGCACTCAAAGGAGCTCCATCACAGGAGGTTTTCAAAAAATGGTAGGCAGTTTCTTTTATTTTTAGCCAATTTTTTGCCTTTATCAGTTTGGCGTGGGCCTTGTAGAGACCTGATCTTTTGACCTTTTGTAAAAACTTACACAATGCACTGGGTGGAAAAGTGTTGAAATATTTTAAAACATTTCATATAATAGAAAGCCCTTGGGAAACACTCTGAGTGTGTAATCTAGAAAGACTATTTCAAATTATGTATTTGCAACGTCTCCTGTCTTTGAACACAATGGTGGTAATGTGCCAATCCAGTTTTTGGCAAACTGTTTACCTTCATAAGCAACAAAACTCAGCATTGACTCAGTGGACCAACAAAGGTGACAATTCCCTTTGAAAACAGAGTTTGAAATATAATAAAACATACCAATAGTATTCCAGTTTTGCATAACCTGTGAAACTGATTTAATTTTTTTGGGTATTTTAGTGGAGGAATTCTTTGAGCTTTTTGCATACTGAGGGAAAAGCTTTGCTTGATTTGACCTGATGTCAAAAGGTCTTGACCCTGGCTGCCATGGAAGCTTTGATAGAAAACATCTCTGTACTGCTCAGTAATTCTAAGCAAACAGAGTTGTGAACAATATTTGTCAGCAAAATTAAAACTAGAGTTGAAAAATATAATAGAAAAATAGGGCAAAACTAGAACTTTTTACAATAAAAAAAACAACAAAGTATAAAACAAATGGCAGTCATATAGTCTTAATTGATCTGGTTAATTTTTTCCACTTGCTTCAGGATGGGAAAGGGGGCTGCACTTCAAAAGCCAGCACATTTCACGACTACTCCACAACAAGTCACCCCACCTTACAAAACACCTGGAAGCTAGATTGTGCTGCTGAGATTCAAATATGCTGTGTGTAATTGTCTACAACGGCGTTGACCTTGAGAAGTGTGCCACAGTTAAAAACCTCACAATGGCCAAAAGGAGCATACTCAAACAGCTGGAGGAAAAATATGTCATCAATCCAAAGGCGAATCTCTGCGCACATTGACAAGGTTTTATGTCAAGATTCCTTTACCATCCCCTTAGAGCAGCAGCGATGATTGGCTAATATGTGAACAAAAACATCCTGGAGAAGGATGCGTTTGGAGAATTCATGCTCCAAATGGAGAGCCAGGTATCAACCAGTGAGGCACTAGCCATTACAAGAAGATGGAATCCAACCTGGAATTCCAAATTCTTCATGGTTGATTACTTGACCACCGAAATAGCTGCAATTGCAATTAAACATGAATATTTACCAAGATCGATGGACATGTTTGTTTATGGTATTACCACCGTTTTAGTGGAATAATTTATTCCAGATTCCTATATCAGCAATAACTGCAAAGCAATTTGAAATTCAGTAGTGCTTATGGAAGGTAAATTTCCTCTGTTCCTGTTTACCTGCAAGACAGACCCCCACAATTCGCGAAGCACTACTCGGCAACTTGCTTTCAGGCTGGCAAATATAAAAGCTGGTGATGTATCCCCTTTTAATTTCCAGAAAGGTGAATTTCATGTGATAAGTTCCAGTAAATCGAAGCAAAAACATCTTGGTCAGTAAACAATTCCAAGATGCACCTGTGAAGTGTGGCAAAAGTCCCAATACCCTTGCAAGAATTTCTTTGCAGTGTTCAAAGCTTACCACGAGTGGGACTTTAACGCTCTTCCAGAGGACTACAAAACCAGTGTATTTATCACTCTTGACACCAAACATTTCAATGTTAATTTCCTGGTCTTCAGTGAAGAAGATACGCCTGCTGCTCAAATAAGAAAAGACAATTCCATTGAAGAGACAAAAGATGCTTTTAGTGAAGGCAGCTCGTCAGAACTGCTGGATATCATAGAAACACAAGTTGGCAGAGGACCAACTGAAGGGATTAAAACTGGTCAGCCTTCCCTTAGCACAAGACTTAGAGAGAACCTTCAGGAGCAACTAAATGTTGTGAAAGATGTTGCTTTTCTTGTAAATAACAAGAATATACTCAGGGAAGTGTAAATTGGTGAAAAGGCAGTCTACAACATGCTGACGAAAAATTGTCCCAAAACCTCGCTATGCACCCACACGTGACATTTCACTTTAAGTTTAATACAGAAGTCACTATTCTCAGTAAATCATGAGGTGTCAAGGTACGAAATCTTTACCCTCACAAGATAACAAGTATTACCATTCGATAGGCTAGCTGCTGGAAGAAGTGCATTTGATTAAATATACCTTAACAACTAATAGTTTCTGCCTTTAAAAGAATTGAAGGGAATACTGCATAATCTTAATGCATTTTTTCCAATGATTAATTGTCATTTTTTATCGTTTCTTTCAGTTTGCAAGGTGTTTGGGCAGAGAATCTTCTGTTAATGTACTCCTTGACATGGCAACTGAACATAAACGAATAACGTCTATGGTATTTGGCTGTTGTAAGGCATACAAGGGGGGAACGTCCAGTTCTTTAGCCTTAAGTTTGGCATACATGTAGGTATCACCTCCCTTTGCATTGCTTATAATGACTTCTTCACTGGCAAAAAGGTTGTTATAAATCCCAGTGTTCTTGGGTATTACTACAAAATGTTAATGTAAGTGTTGCCAGTATTAATTTGAATTAATATTGGCATCTTAGTGGTATAAATAAAGGAACACTTGTGTGTACTTTGTCTTCTAATAAATTGGGTCTTTAGTGTTCGTTTTGAAACACCTTTTTTTATCCTCCATTCTTTCGTTTGCTTAATGATTATTTGAATAACGTTTTTTGGTATCCGTAATAATTACTTAATAAACGATGTTATGTAAGTTAGATCGTGTTAGAGGTTTGATAAATAAGTGTCCTGATTATGTCAAGTTTGTTGCTATTTGCTGCCAAGAGAGTGCTATCGTGCTACCGTCTAAGCTACAAGATATTTTCAGCTATCCAAGCTACCATTTAGGAGCTTCTCTAATGTAAGCCATGTCGTTTTCTGTTTATGTTTCGCATGATTTAATTGTTAATTTGCTTTATTGTTTTTATCGGTTTATTTACTAAGTGTCCTATTTAACTATCTAGACAATAGTTGAGGTCACACTAGGCACTTTTACCCAAGGGAAAATTGATTTACCTGGGGAAAACTTAGCTGAGTCCACCTGAGGTAAATTTATGTCAGGTTTCATTTTCCCCAAGTGAAAAGGTCACACTGAAGAAAATCACATCCAGGTTTTTACAAGGGATTGATGGGACTAAATTTCATTCAGCATAAACATATCTTCTGGTGCATAAATCGAAAACATGTTTGAGAATCATGCAGATCAAAGAGAAATGGTTCTCCTTTTTCCATTCCTTTTTTTCATGTTGTTGCAATGAGCAAAAGCAATCACAACAACAACAGACAGATTGCTCAAAAGTCCCAGAGAAGACAACAAGCTGCTTCACGCAGTGTGTTAACTGCTTTTGCTTGGCTGGAACGTCGGCCTTGGTGTATTGCGTGGGTTCTTCCAAGCCCTAAGTACTGGTTCAAAAACTTGCTCAATCCAAATGCTTTGAACATGTAGTGGAAAGAAAACTTGTGGGTTACAAGGGAAACATTCCATTTCATTACACAGCTGTTGCTCCTCTTATCCAGCAACAAGATACTATACTTTGCGCAGCCATACTGATCAAAACTAGAACAGTAATAGGCTTATGGAGGTTAGCTACTGGGGATAGTTATTGTTCTTGTGGTCTTATGTTTGGAATTGCCAAGTCTACTGCTATTGAAGTATGCAAGGACTTTATTCAAGCACTCTGTCAGCTTAAAGACCAATTCATTAAATTTCCAACCTCTCCTGCTCAAGTGAGGTAAAAAATAATTTGAGGTTTCAGAAAGAAGTCAACTTTTCCCAATGTTGTTGGTGCAATTGATGAAACACACATACCAGTATCAATAAGAGCTCCAAAGGAAAATCATGAAGATAACTGTGACACTATTAAAGTTTCATCATTCAAGGGATTGTTGATGCCTCCTGTGCCTTTTTGTCTGTATCAACAGGCTTTCCTGATAACCAGCATGCATGATGCGTGTGCATTGTGACTAAGCAATTTTTTCTCACTAGCCGAAGAGAAGAGAATCTTAACCATGCCATGCATGGATATAAATGGAACACAGATTCGACCCCTCATTTTGGGTGACTCTGCTTACCCTTTCGAGTCATGGCTGATGCATCCCTTTTAAGAAAACAGACGTGGACAAAAGAATTGAGAAGGACACAATGAAGATTCCTCAGACAATAACTGCATGTTCTGTCTCACACAACATTGTATTGTAATGAACAATGATTTTGACAGATGTTTTAAATAACCATCTTGTGCAGTATGTTGAAGAAGATGAATTAGAAGCCAATGACATAAGACAAGCAATTGTTGATTACTGGTATTAGTTACTTCATTTAAATGTAAATAGACAGCTGTTTGGCAGAGAAATAACTCAACAGAGGAACTATTAGCACTAAAAATGTTTCAGTTCAGTAAAACAGTTCAGTATGCCAAGTGATCATGCTCCTCTGCTTTTGTCATCATTTGTTGTTGACCCTGCAGCAATGCAGTCAGACTTTCTCGTTTGCCAGTTTTCTTTTGTTTTTCCAGTTTTTTTAATAATTTGGACTGGCTTCTTATTGTTTTTTATCTGCGGTGCACTTTTCTGCTTTTTTTGGCAGAGCTTCAAGGATTTTCACCTGTGTGGCTTTGTCATTGTCCACTTCTGCACAATCTTCTCCATCAGAATTGGAACTTCTGCCTCTTGTTGATGGTGAGGTCAAGTCTCCTGTTGAGGAATCCTTGTCTGGATTATCAGTGCAAATATCGGTTTTGCATGTGTATCTTGGGCTAATCTTGTCCCTGCACCCTAAAATGGAGTCAAGCTCTTCCAAGAATTTGAAAGACTCACGTTCTCTTCTGGTGGCTTTGTTGTTATCTTTGATCTTCTTGTAGTTTTCAACAAGGCTATTCCACTTCTCCTTTAGCTGCGTCAAAATTTCCTCGCTTTCAATTGCTTTATCCTGGCAGCTCTCTTTGAATGCTTGTAAGATAGTTTGCCATATCGCCTTTTTCTCTAGGGGCTTTTGGCTTGCCTTGGCATCCTCCTGGTAGGACAAAATTAATGTTCTTGACTCGATTGAAGACCAATGATTGCAGCCTTGAGCAGCATTGCTTGGTTGTGAAGTGGAAAGAATTTTGCTTGATGAAACTATGCTTGAGTTAAATGAAGTGAAGTTTTGGGGTGAATTAATTTTGTAGAAACACTCCACTTGGTACTGGATTCTGTGAATGTAGCCGCTTGAAAAGAAAGCCATTATAGATTAGGTCCTGTTTATCACCATAAGCATACTGGTTTCTGAAATGAAATACATAATAATAATAACTCTCCCAAAGGTTGCCAACAAGCACGGAGTTGTAATCGCCGCTCAAGAGAAAGGTTGGATGGACGGTGAAGGAATGAAAACATGGATCGACAAAGTTTGGTGTTCGAGGAGAGGTGGCCTGGGGAGGAGAAGAAGCCTGCTTGTTTGTGACACGTTTGAAGCCCACGTGACCGAAAGAGTGAAAACAGCACTGACACGAGAAAACACGAACTTAGCAGTAATTCCTCGCGGATTAACCTCGATCTTGCAGCCGCTGGATGTCTCTTTAAACAAGCCGTTTAAAGATGGTTTTAGAGGATGGCGGAGGGAATCCATGAATTTACAGCGAGTGGCCGCCAAAAGAAACCATCCGAGGAACTGATCCTTTCGTGGATCGCAGGAGCATGGCAGGACATTTCCGAAGAAATGATTGAATCCTCATTTCTAAAATGCGGGATCACCAACAGCCTTGATGGATCCGTGGACGACCTAGTTTACGAGGCCAACGATGACTGCATCAACGAGCTCGATGACTCGTTTGCAAGAGAACTGTTCCAGTCAGACTCCGAGTCCGAGTCATTTCGTTAGTTTGCCAAGTTAATTGAAATAAATAATGTTATACAATTTCACCTTCTTGTTGAGTAGTTTATTTTTCTTTTTTCTCAAAATTTGGTCTGAAATTGGGATGCGTATTATACACGGGCGCGCATTATACACGGGTAAATACGGTAATAATAATAATACAGTATTTATAGAGCGCTAATTCCCAATGGTCCAAAAGCGCTTTACATAATAAAAATAACAAAATCCTAAACCTACAAAACTACATTGTCATTCTATAAAAATTCCCAATGGTCCAAAAGCGCTTTACATAATAAAAATAAGAACAAAATCCTAAACCTACAAAACTACAAAACTACATTGTCATCCTATAAAAACATCATCATTCTATACAACATCATAACCAATTTTAAAAAGCCACGTCTTGAGCTTAGATTTAAAAGAAGAAAGGGAATTACAAGGTCTAAGTTCGAATGGAAGTGCATTCCAAACAGAAGGTGCGGCAATAGTAAAAGACCGGCCACCATAAGTTTTAAGATTAAATTTAGATGTAGAAAGTAAAAATTGATTGGAGGATCTAAGAAGTCTACCAGGTGTATAAGGCTTGATGAGATCAGTGATATAGCTAGGTGCAGCACCATGAAGCGCCTTAAATGTAATTACTGCAATTTTGAAAGTTATTCTTTGTTCAATTGGTAGCCAATGAAGTTGAATAAGCAACGGTGTAACATACTCATATCTGCTAGTAAGGTGAATAAGCCTAGCAGCATTAATTAGGACACTCTGTAAACGTTTCAAGATACATTTAGGCTGACCGTAGAGCAGTGAGTTACAATAGTCGATCCTTGCAGCAACAAAGGCATGAATTAGAGTTTTACATGTATCGTAAGAAAGAAACTTGTGAATCTTAAAAATATTGCGTATATGAAAAAACGAAGACTTGCAAACAGCAGTAACGTGCGACAACATCGATAGAGAGTTATTAAAAATAACTCCAATATTTTTAGCAGTAGTTGAACAGTCAACAGTGTCAGAGGCAATCACAAGGTTTGTTAACGCAGGACGTGGGCGATAGGAGGATGAAAAAACTATAATTTCAGTCTTCCCATTGTTCAGCTTCAGCTTGTTATTTAACATCCAAAGGTCGATATCTTTAACACAATCTTCAAGAGCAGATGTACATGTTGACATATCCTCAGGCGATGACGATTCAAAAGATAAATATAGCTGTGTATCATCAGCATAAAAGTGATGATAGACCATGAGATCTTGCAATATCACCTAAAGGGGAAGTGTACAAAGAATACAGCAAGGGGCCCAAAACGGAACCCTGAGGTACACCATAAGGTAAGGCATGCACATCAGAAGAGACATCTTGGATTCTGACATACTGAGTGCGATCAGATAGATACGAACGAAACCAGTCCAGTGCCTGGTCACAAATGCCAAAACGGGTAGATAGTCTAGCAAGGAGAAGAGAATGATCAACTGTATCAAAAGCAGCAGACAGGTCCTGTAGAACCAAAACAACAGATTTTTGATTGTCATGCGCGATTTTAATGGCGCATGCTTATCCAGAACACTAGATAACTCCGAATTATACAAGTGAAACAGCGTAAGTAAATCATTGGATGATTCAGACAAAAGAGGAGACATTGCAACATCTTGTCGAAAATGCTCCAAGCTGATGGCTTTTAATTTCCGACCACAAATACGCTTCCTTTCCCAATTAGGCTTAAAACGAAGATCAGCACAAACAGTGTAATGATCCGATATCTCTGAGGAATTATGAACTGAAATAGCATTTAAAATAAATTCAGCATCACGAGTGATGACCACATCCAAAGTATGTCAAGCTCTGTGGGTGCAACTACGAACATGTTGTTGTAAATCAAATGACTCCAATAAGCTCAGGAAATTAGCCGCCGCAGTATCAGTTGTATCATCAACATGAAAATTAAAATCACCAGCGATTACAAGTGAGCCAGTTTTAGTGATATAGGATTCTAACAGCGACGAAAATTCATTCATAAAAAGCTCAGTTGAAAGATTGTTTCCAGATGAGGGTGGAGGAGGATAGACAATAAGGATGGAAACAGATTGCAAAAAAATCTTAACTTCACTGTCGATGGCTTCAAAGGAAATAAAGGTGTCCAGATAGACCTTTGATGTCTGCTTAACTGGCAACGAACTTTTGAAAAGCAATCCGACGCCACCACCTCTTCCATCACGAGCAGAGTGTAAAAAGCGATAGCCATTTGGGATAAGACTTCCGATTACTAAATTATCATAATCCTCAGTGTTGAGCCAGGTCTCGGTAATAGCAAAAATATCAAAATCCATGTCCACAACATAGTCCTTGATAGAGAGATACTTATTGCGGACTGATCGACAATTCAGGAGGCCAAACAAACAAAACTTCGGAGCCGATAAAGTAGATTTGTTGGAGATAACAGGTTTCCTGTTCGAAGTAATGCAAATCTGCACGAGATTATTCTTGTTAACAGCATTATGCAAATTTTTAACTTTAGAAAGAAAAGTTCTTCGACTTTCCACAGTATTGATAGGCCAAACCCTGCCGGTAATTCCACTCTTGACTTCCAATCCTGACATAGTCAGATTAGTTGTCGATGTTCTAAGATGAAGATCAGAATCACACTTGATTTGCACGAGGTTACAAGGGTTACGACGTCGTTGCATTACATGGCGCTGCCGAAAGCGATTTGTTGTAAACGATGTAACAGAAGGACCAGGGTTAGGATTGATGTCACCACTGTTTGCCCGCCGAAGTCGAGTAACATTGAAAGTAGAAATAGAGTTAAGTGTGTAAGGTATTCGCGAAGTAAAGTAGCGACTCGTCCTTGTTGAGGATTGTAATCCAAGATGGCGGGTCGATTTCATCCATGACGAGCAAATTGCAAGGTACAAATCCATTTCATCAATGTTCATCGCAACTTCACCATCGCTTAAAACACGACAAAAACCAAAAAGGAACGTACTCGGATGACACAACGAACGACTTAGACAACAGAACAAGAATAAAAATAAAATTGAAGCGGAGCAAATACAACTGCGACCAACCGCCATCACTGATATTTAACAGTTATTTCCTTCTAGTCCATGACCCGTATAATTAAATAAATACATGAGCCAATTATTAAAAGCTATAGCAAACAAGGTAGTTAAGTCGTGATGAAATTCAGTCAAATGAAAAGTTTACTGATTGCAAATGATATATACTTACACATTGGATCTAAACCATGTCATCTTCTTCATTTGACACACATACAAGCACGCGACAAAAGTGACACAAGACTTGCACTTTGATGTTTTTCAAGTAAACGTGATGCAATAAAATAAAATCTGTCATCAGCGCATTTACCGATAAGTATCTATTGGCTAACTACCTTGGAATTTCAGTTTACCCCTTCAATACATGTAGGGTTAATGTCAAGGGAAATTCTATTGTTCTATCTTGTTCTCTTGGGGAAAAATCAGTCACACTTCTAAATTTAAGTTTCCTTGGTAAAACTGGCAACAAGTTTACAAAGGGCAAAAGTGCATAGTGTGACCACAGCCAATAATGCTGCATTTTTCACATAATTATTCAAACTGCTGTCAAGTTATCACTACAGAAACCAAACATCTTTTAGCCTATTCATTTGAGTACCAACTCTAACTTATTACATTATCCTGTATTACTATTCCACTTGTAATTCAGAACTAGTGCAACCTTGATTAGAATACAGCCATCCCTCAAATGGTTCGTCGTCACCACAAACATACAAAATCAAATTGTGCAAATCATACAATTCTCAAACTGATGTTATTTTTCTATGCAATGCCAGTGGCATACCACAGTAAAAATCCTCTTAACAATGTTTTTCATTAGACAAGCAAAACCCACTAATGAGAATACATAAAATTTTAATCAACTTTTTTTCATTGATTTCTTTGATTCACTTCCCCAGAAGAACAATGCTTACTCATTTGCTCCTCATGGTGCAAGTCAGAGGAATGCAAGGTGGTCATTACTCTTTTTCAGGTTATTTAGGCATAATTTAACCCTTCTTATGTACCTTCCCATCCATAGCCCATACATATATCCTCAAGCTACTGTGTGCTTATGCTTTCTCACCACGACACCAACATCATTAAAACCAAAACCAGGATCAGACTGAATGGATCATGGACTGGATCATAGGTCAGATTATGGATCAGATCAGGAAAAGGCACTCGTGCACTCCAGTGGTCATATATAAAGCAATGTAACTCCTCACCTCCGCTCTTCTCCTGAGTCTTCATAACCAAGCTGTCACTTTTTTCTCGTCATGAAAACCTTCCGAAAATCTTCCTAACCTTGTAATGATTTTAATTTTTTGAGCTCTTTGGATGTCTTTTGCTTACTCTTCTCTAGTTTTTTTCTGAAGGCTTCAAAATTTTACCTCAAACTTTTGTTACTATCGCTTGTAGACGGTACAACAGGAATGAGTGGTGGAGCCGTTTTGGGAGTAGCAGGTGTTAAGCTCTTTTTTTTGCTTTAGCAAGCTGATAGAGAAGATTGTTGGTAACACTTTGATTTAAAAGACCTTCAGAATCATCATAATTACCATCTAATGCTACAGCAGGTCCTTCATTTCCAGCTGTGAGAAATGTTCTTTGGTGACGTGTTAATTTTTGCTAGCTCTGTGATAATTCTGTCAATTGAGGTTGTTTCAAAGCTTGCAGTATTTTTTTTATCATCTAATAGCACATGTACTTTGGTGGCTACTTGTCATGCTTTGTCTAATAAAGCACTTTCTGTTAATTTGCCCTTGTAATAGTCAGTTAGTGCTCAAAAGTCATCTGGCTATATTATCATAATGGTCTCCACGCTTTGATGTGTCTATGTATATTTACTCTTCCCATATGATATGAAATACATGTGCATAGTCTTTTAAGAGATTTGGTACATGTATAGTTGTCAGACCAAGTCATTTCAAAACTTTGGTCGGCGGATCATGAAGGTCAGACGTGTTTTCCTGAGCTCCGCCATTTTACTCAGTTTTCTTATTATTTAGCGCAAAAATGTATTCTTTGGTCATCTAACTTCCAGAATACTTCTTTCCAAGCAAGAAGATACTGCCTTATCTCAAGAGAAATGACATAGTGGAATGCGTGGTTCTTATGTCTCTTTGCACGCCCGTGGTTGGAGGTTTCTTGCTGCTCAAATTCCGTTGTATCAGAACTCTTTGTTCCACTTCAATACAAGGCTCATTATCAGTGGATACGTCTCTCTGAACCCTGGACCAGGAGGAACTCCTCCTAATACAAATCTTTCACAGGGTCCTCGTTTTCCTTTCAAAGCAAAAGGATTGCGTTGTTGTCATTTGAATGTGAGGTCATTACCTGTACACCTGAGTGAAGTGGGTACTTTGATTCTCTTAAACAATCTAGATGTTTTTGCTGTAAGCAAAACCTGGTTGAATTCTACCTGGAACAACCATGGGTTAAATATTCAGGGTTATCAGTTATTTCAACAAGACAGAGAAACGACCGTTGCATTTAGAGCCCCACATGGTGGTGGTGTTGCAATCGATGCTAAGTCCACACTTCATTGCCAAAGAATGACATTTTCAAATGAATTGCACATGGAACACATATGTTTACAGCTCAGGCAGCACAAAGACGTCACAAAAAACAGCGCAATGCTGATTGATCATGTTTACACAACACATCCCAATCGTATTGTGGAGATTATAGTTCCTACTCAAGGCATGAGTGACCATTACCCAGTATATTTTGTGCATAAGTATCGTGGCATTAAGTCTGGAAAATTCTCACATGATGAGATCTCCTACCGTAACTTGAAAAAACCTGAATCACAATGAGTTTGTAGCCGACCTTGACAATGCTCCATGGTCTCTTCTCAATATGTTTGATGATGTTAACGAAAGCTCGACACTTGGGAATGGATTTTCAACAATGTGATGAATCGACACACCCCCATTGTCAAGAAAAGAGTGAAACATAAGCCTTTATTGCCGTGGATGAACAATGACATCTTACAGCTTATGTATCATAGAGACCAGTTCAAAGCACGTGTCAAATCAAACATTCTTGCAGGCATAATGTACAAAAGATTACGTAACCAAGTGGTAAAGACAATTGCCAAGGCCAAGACGGATTATGTGAGTAATGAGATCTCCAAAAATATGAATAATCCAAGGGAACTCTGGAAAACTCTCAAGAGAATTTCTCCAACTAAATCTGCACCCTCCAATCTTTCATTCCTTGAGGCAGAAGATAAAAGTGTTTGTGATCCTACCAAAATGGCCAACACCTTCCATAAACATTTTACTAATATCCAACAAAACGCAGATACGGTTATCCCAGTAGTGGATACTAACAAATAAAATCAACAACTCACTGATTTTGTTGAAAGTCGCATCAATAATTCAACCGTATTCCACATCCCACAAATTAGTTTGAAACAGGTGGTTGAAGATCTAAAGAACATTCCTGATAATAAAGCCACAGGACTTGATAGAATCGGAATTAAACCCTTAAAGGTAGCTTTGAATGCTGTCGCTCCTTCTCTAACCCACATCTACAATGCTGGTATTGCAAGTAGTTCTTTCCCGGACAACTTTAAGAGAGCGAAGCCGACTACTGTTCCCAAGAACAACTCAATCCATGATAGAAACAACTATCACCCCATTTCCATATTGCCTGTAATATCTAAACCACTGGAGAGGCATGTTGCATGATCATAGCTTGATTACTTAACTGTTACGGGAAAATTCATTGATTTTCCCGTGTATGTTATTCGGTACATATTCATTCGTAAACTTTCACATTTAACCATTTCAAGTCCTTTCATTTTAATACATCAAAAAATGCCTAAAAAACCACAGTAGCTTTTGAATAGATTTTTGTTGTTACTCGCTTTCATCATATGCACCTGCTTGTCGGCACTTTTGTTATTTATTACATGGTTTTTTTTGGGTAAATATAAGTGTTAATGGTCTTTCTGGAAACATTGGTTTTCATGGTAGATAGCAGCTGAGTTTATACTCATAAATTTAATTTCTTTTCATGCGATGGTTTCCAAACCAATCTTGCATAAATAAGCAGAAACTTTTAATTGCTTTTCCATTTTTTTTTATTTCCTGAGCTGCACTACTGCAATTAAGATAGGTATTGTTTTCTATATCAGAGCTGTAAATTCGCACCTAGGTTTCCTACTTTAATGGCCTAGAGTTTATTGCATCCGTCTTTTTAATTTTGAGATTCTTTCCGTCGTAGAAACAGATGGAATATTTCAGTAGTTTTCGTTTAACTTCAAAGAGACTTTTTTCCGCTCCTTTGTGTCCTTATTCAAATATTGCAATTTCTGTAACAATAGCACCTCACACCAGTTAGTTCTTAAGCAAGTACCTTGTACAGCTTTGATGATTACAAACTAGAGTATGCTAGAGGTCGTGTCGCTTGTTGGCCTGACCTAGAATAAAAGTACTGTGGAACCAAGATTGTCTTATCCTTGACGTCCGTATAAGCTCGCTCGAAGTAGATCTCCGTGTACCAGGAAATCGTGACGAGTTTCTGTTCTCGCTGCCGAGTCGTCTCTACAGAGTTATTTCCCCCAGTCGTTGTTGTTCCGTCCGCGAAGAGTCAGTTTTCCAGTTTTGGGGCGAGAAAAACTTATCGTCACATAACATCAGATACGCTCTTACATAGTAAACAGTCAGCACATTACTTGTATCATTCTTGTGAAACAGCACTTTTAGTCTTCCTGACAACTGGCTCAAAGCTATGGACTCGAAAGAACTTGTTGGCGCAGTATTGCTGGACCTTAGTAAAGCTTTTCATCTGGTAGACCACAGCTTACTTTTATCAAAAATCAGTATGTACCACACTGATAATACATCTCTGCGGTGGTTTGTCTTACCTACATGATCAAACACCGCGATGTTGTATCAATGGATCATTGCCTGACACACTACCAATTACTCAAGGCATTCCACAAGGGAAGTCTCAACAAAGCAAATCACTGGTTCTCGCTAAACAAGATGGTCCCAAATGCGAAAACAAAATCACTACTTCTTGGAACCAAGCAAAAACTTTCCTACTGTACAAAGCCATCACTTAACCTTTCGTTGCGAGGCACTGAAATCAAAGAGGCCATGAACAAAAAGCTGCTTCGTGTGAAGATAGACAAGCATCTTCATTGAAATAGCCATATAGATTACATGATCACTAAATTAGGTTCTAGGGTAAATCTTAAAAGAGCCAGAAAGTACCTGAATTTATCACTTAGGAATTTGCTATACAACGCTAATAAAACCAATTTTCGAATATTGTTGTTCAGTGTGGGGAAACACTAAGATTGATAATTTACAAAGGCCCCTCATAATTCAAAAACGTTGTTTCAGAGTAATTTTAAATGTAGGCACTGAAAGATTAGTTGACCTTTTTTAAGAGATTAGGTTGGATTCCTATTAGTAAAATGTTCTGATTACTTTAATCCTTATATTTGTTATGTTAAATATTGACATCGTTACACAACTCGGGCGTCAACTAATATGGACTTATCCACACCTTTCTTTCGCACTATGACCAGCAAACGTTCATTCTTTGCAAGTGGCACTAGATTATGGAACAACCTAGACAGTGTCACTAGGGGTCTCACTTCCCTTTGAAAATTTAAAAATCAACCATATAAGAAATATATAGATCGGAACTCCAGAGTTGATAATTTTACTATAAGCAGAAATTTTAAATTAATTTTTAATTAATTTTTAATTCTAATTTTTAATTTTTAACTGTATTTTTACTTCATATTTTTGCTATTTCAATTTGAAGGTTTAGTGGACCACAATGAGAACTACTGGTTCCACCGATAATTGTGTTATCCAATAAAGTCATTATTTATTTATTTATTTCAAAATGAATACCCATGCCATTAACGGTAGCCACTTCTTGTGAAGACACAAGCAAAACGCGTCATTCATCCCTGCCAAAATTTTGCACCTTCCTGCTTGAAAAGTGCATCATCTCTTTTTAAGAGAAACACAATTGTTCCAATTTTACATAGGACTGTTCTATACTTGCATAATTGAGATGTCATGTAGTCCTAAGGAAACACACTCTTACAATATGTTTAACACAAATTCACTCATGGCATTAATTTGATCTTGTTTGGCATGAAGATTTCTTACATTTTAGATTCTGCATCTCGATCGTATCAGTGTGACCGCTGACCCCTCCCAACGCAGCAGCTTTTGCAGTAGTAGCAGGGTCGTTTCCAACTGGCATCGTGCTTTAGAAGGTTTTATTTCCTGTGCTTTAGCAAATGCATTAACACCTCCCAAACTTCCTACTCAGCTTGGATCTTCATGAGAAACAATTTCTTTTTGCCCTTCTTTGACTCGATTATTATCTTTACGATCTATACGTTACAGGCAAGGACAAAATCTCTCCACAATGCTATCAAATAAACCCCAACCCAAGTACTACTAAAATACTTAGTGCAAATGTCACACCACCTATAATAAGTACACTTGTCTGGAAACCATCTCATGAAGACGCAAAGATGAATCAATCTACTCTTTAGAGCATATTTTTGTGGCCACATGACACCTTAGTGGAGTTGTTTGTAACAGAAATCGTCTACCAAAGAAAAAGGTGGTTTTTCCACCTTCTCAATTTGCTTGTCCACCTCCTCAATTTCCTTTTGATTTAAAAATCTTGTTATCTTCTCAAATAGCCATGCAATAAGCTTAAAATGATGAAAAAAGGCTATTCTTGCTAAAGAAGGTGTAAACATCATGAAATCAAATCTTAAAATGAAGGTCAGACTTCAAATGCTTAATTTTTACGAATGTAAAACCCTTCTGCCTATGGGACCCTCTGCTACTTGGGAGTCCGTTTTGCCTTTGACTTTCCGCCATCTTGTTTCTGTCATGTGTTGAGAAGATGTGAGGCAAATTCGGGAATATTGGAAAATATGTCAGCAAGAGAGCAAAGGTACAATGTACAGGAAGCTCTAGAAAGGATTTGGAATGATTCAGGAGATGAAGAAGATTTCGACGGTGATGAAAAACAATGATGAATCGTATGAGTTGGCAAGTGAAGACGAAAGTGTCGAGTCTGAAGATGTCTCTTCATCTAACGAGGATAATATTGCTCAAAATTCTGCAGAAAGCAGTGACGAGGAAGCTTCCAATGAAAGAGATAGTAGGAATCGTGTGAACTGTGTAAGGCAAAGAGCAGCAAGGTAACAACATGCTCCCCTCACTTCATCGTTTATCAGAAGGATGGTCATTGAAAACCATTCCTGGGATTTCAATGTGAAGTGATTGCAGCCCTTCTCTTTGAAAATGAAAATGCTGCTGACGTGGAGATTCCAAGAGAAAACATCATGCAACTTACTGAACATCAATTTGTTTTGCCAGTTCCAGAAACAGCCTCTAAACGAAAGCCTCAGAAGAGATGCAAAGTGTGCTACAAGAAAGGAGTGTGCAAAGACACGCTACAATTGTCAGAACTGTCCAAGCAACCCAGGACTTCATTATTTTCCGTTTTGAACTTTACCACACTAAATTCAATTACTGGGTTTGAAACTCAACTTGATCAAAAAGTTCTCCTTAGATCTAATTTTATTGTACACAGTAAATAATTTAGTGAAATTTAGCATGACAGCATATGAATGTAAGTGCCATTTGTGTTCAGATTTTATTACTAAATGTCCTCTTTCAAAAATTGTTATTTGGTAGTTCTCTCTGTAAATAATTCTAGTCCAAGTTATTCAAAAATTGTTTCAAGTTGCTTTGGATTACCAGTGAAGTAATTTTCCAAGCTAAATAAGTCTCAATTTTATATTTGTACCCCCAAAATGTTGCTTATTTATACTAGTTTTTATATTCAGATGACGTCATCAGGTATCAAATTTCAAAAATCAGCAACTGCCCAAGCTAAAAATAAAGGTTTTTTATTGCAGTTTCAGAAGATGTATACTTTTCTTGGGCTAGGTTCTATTGCTAAATAGTTAATTACATTTGATTCTAAGCAACTTTAAATACCACAAAAAGAGGAAGATAGGCTCTGCACAGGGGGTAACAAAGGGGGGCCGGCAGTGAAGGGGTTAATGTTTAGCCCCACATGGCAGAGTGTACCTAAACTTTGAGTGTTTGAGGACAACATCTTGCCTCTCTTAAACAAGCACCAACTCTGCATCAATAATTTCATGACCTTGGTATCTGACTAAAACACCACAAAAGCAATCGATAAGAGAAGAAGAGGATATCATTTCAAACTTCTTGAGTCAAGACCCTGACCTGTTTCTTCAAAGCATTTCAAGAAATCCAGTTCTCTTCAATGTTTTTTGGATTTCTTTTGCACAATTTGTAAACAAACCTTACCATATTTTATAATATGTGCAAAAGTATAGTTAGGGAAAATTGCAGCAAGAAGAATTCTCGGCATTTAGAATGCCTCCAAAACCAAGCCATGCATAGTATTTTGTCAGCTCATCTTAATCTTGTTCTCAGGACATCAGAGTAAGTCACTTCTTTTCTCATTAAGAAGTCAACATCATTTGTTAAGGCTTCATATTATCCAGATCAGATGTCTTCAGCAATAGAAAAGTCTTCATTTAAGTATGATGCTGTGCAAGACTAGAATGATCTCTCAAAAGGTGTAAGAGAACTTAGCATCCTAGATGTTAAGGTTGTTTTTTAGATGTACAAATGAAGGAACAATTTAACTTCCCATTACATGGAGGATATGGCATATTTGCCATATATATCTCATAACTACAGTGCTGATGACCAGGTTATACCAGCTGTTCCCTCCAGGTTCAGCTGATAGCTTCAGGTAACCTCTCAACCTCTATATGGCGGGCCGACGTGTCTTAAGATGCTCCAAGCTGCTAGTGCTCGTTCTAACACTTATTTCAACTTTGGATACTTTCAAGTCATCTGCAGATCCTACCTAACAGTTATTGTTAGCAACAGTTATATTGTCCTCTGAGCTCTGCCAAAACACTCCTGATACACTTGATGAACTCGTTAACAGCTATAACACAACCTCAGCTCATGCTCTCAACAGTTATTGGTCGCTATGTAAAGTGCTGAGTCTAGACAGGGAGTGTTATTCAAGGTTTACTGCAAAACTAGTAAACTAAGGTTGATTGTAATTTACCAAATTCTCTACTCTCCCACTCATCCTGTCTCCACAAGCGTGTTTCTGTCGTTCTGTCCCCTGAACCATTTCTAATCACTGGCGATTTTAATATTAATGTGAATGTTCCCAATAATTCGGATGCTGCTTGTTTCCTGGAATTGCTGACTTCAATGGGCCTTGAGCAGCTTGCTGACAAGCCTACACATATTTCTGGACGTATGCTGGATCTGATTATCACTCAATGCTCGGACTCTTTGTTCTTTGCTAAGCCTATGACTGATTACTTGTTCTCTGATCATATTACTGTTCTATGCGATCTTGAGTTGGGAAAACCACCCCCGAAAGCAAAACAGGTGTCCCACAGAAAAATCAAGGACATTGACAGAGAAAAGCTACAGGTTGATATATTGTCCTCTGAGCTCTGCCAAAACACTCCTGATACACTTGATGAACTCGTTAACAGCTATAACACAACCTTAGCTCATGCTCTCAACTGGCTGCACCATTGCGTACAAAAGTGATACGCTCTAGGCCATTAGTTCCCTGGTTCAACGAGGAAATCAAGGCAGCAAGGTGGGAGAAATGGAAGGCTGAGAAGAAGTGGCGATGAACCGGCTCTAAGGAGGATATGCTGGCGTACAAAGTAAAAAAGAACAATGCAAATGCTTTGATGAATGAAGCTCGACGCAAATTCTATCATAACTTCATCCAGGATAATAGCAACAGTCAGTGCCACCTACTTTTAGCGGTGAAGAAGCTACTCAATCAGGGGGATAACAGGGCAGTGTATCCACCCATGGACGATAATAGTAACTTGCCAAATCAACTGGGAACTTTCTTTTTTCAGAAAATTGAGACCATCGGTTCCAATCTCGATAACATGGCGCAAGGGCTACCAGCACTCCCCAATGATTACGCCCCAGTATCACCTCCCCCCTTAGCAAATTTATCCCCATTACGGAAGAGAAGGTTCGCAAGCTCATCAACAGCAGTACAAATAAAAGCTGCACTCTTGACCCTATGCCAACATCTCTAGTAATAGATTGCATTGATGTGCTTTTACCGATCATAACAAAAATGATCAATTTATCACTCGAGTTTGGGCTATTCACTGATGACTGGAAGTGTGCGCTTGTCCTCCCACTGCTGAAGAAGTCTGGGCTAGACCTTCTATACAAAAACTACAGACCTGTCAGCGACCTGCAGTATGTTTCAAAGCTGACTGAAAGGATGGTGTTTGAGCGAATACACACCCATATGATGACTCATTCACTATATCCTGAGTTTAAGTCTGCATATCATAAAAATCATAGCACGGAAACGGCTCTTGTTAGAGTCACGAACAATATTCTCATGAAAATGAACTCTCAAGAAGTCACCTTGCTGGCCATACTCGATCTTAGCCCTGGTTTCGTTACGGTTAATCATAACATCCTCCTTACTCGTCTGAATGAGGAGCTTGGGATATGCAGATTGGCCTTGGAATGGTTCAGGTCGTATCTGGCGAAAAAGAGGTCAGCGAGTCTCCATTGACGGATCTCTTTCAGAGCGCTTTAGTCTGATGACACACAGATTTATCTCAGTTTCAAACTTATTAGTAACACATCCCAGGAAGATGCAGTCCGTTCAATGGAATGTTGCATTGAGAAGATCAGGCGCTGGCTGATCCATGACAGACTCCTTAATGGTGACAAGACTGAGTTTATTATCATTGGAACTCACCAGCAGCTTAACAAATTGCAGGATATGAATATTAAAGTAGGCGGTTCAGAGAGAAAACCTATATAGCTACCAAGTTAAGAACCTCGGAAGCTGGCTTGATCCAAACCTGAATATGCACCACCATATCACTAATGTATGTACCACCATATCACTAATGTATGTACGGCAGGTTTCTTCTACTTGCACAATATTAGACGCGTTAAGAAGTATTTATTGAGAGACAGCTTACTCACCCTGGTACACGCATACATCACGAACAGGTTAGCTACTGTTACTGCCCAAAGAGCAAATAGCCAAGTTACAACACGTGCAAAATGCTGCCGCTAGATTAATTATGGATACTGGGAAATATTCTCACATCACTCTAGCACTCTATGAGTTGCACTTGTTACCTGTGCCAGCACGTGTACATTTTAAGATTTTATTATTAGCTTTTAGAGCCATTCACAGCCTCGCACCCACATATATTAGCAATCTTTTGGTCATCAAACGTAAGTCCTCGTACAATCTTAGATCTAACTCAGGTATTTTATTAGAGCCACCGAGAGGCAAAATGCTGGCAATGCTGGGTGAATGTGCATTTCAGGCAGCTGCACCGTATCTATGGAATGAGCTACCATTACAATTACGCAATATTGGATTTGTAGAAATTTTTAAGAATTCAATTAAGACTTCTTTTCAGGCAATTCTTCAATAGTGGTCAAGTTATGAATTGTAAATAGCCAAGTTAATTGTAATAAGTAATTATTTTTGAATAAGTTGAGATTTTAATATCTAGAGGCACTAATTGTAAAGTGCTATTGATCTGTCATTGTAAATAGTGCTCTATAAGAAATAAATTATTATTAATTATTATTATTATTATTGCTTTAACCAAGTTAAATAAACATTATTCTTATTATTTTGCTTGCACGTGTGTCAAATTGTGCATAGCTTCTGGTGGCCTAAGCATCTGAATGGAAGACAAAGTTAAGAAGTAACTCCAAAAGTGATTTTACATGTTTATTTAACATAGACCAGTTTATATTGGGCAAAAAAGCTGATGTGGCGGAGGATCTAGTCCTGCAAATGTTCAACATGGCAGAAAGAATATCAGCACAGCTCACTCAAAAATGTTGACTACAACTGCAACAATTGGAGGGCATTGAAGGGATTTTCTATCCTGGAAAAGACAATTGAGTAGATCCAAGTTTAGGTCAGCAACATTGAATTTTAAAGAGTTCGTCATCTTGGGAGAAAGAAGGTTACAGAGGTGAGAACAGTTATTGCCAGTTTTTATGAAGTGCCAGGACCACAAGTTGATCTTCCATAGCACAAGAGAAATGGAAGACGAAATTGACACAAGTGTCTATGTGGAGTTAGGAGGAAGCAGCAGCCAAAGTTAAAGGCAAGAGAGTAGGGGAAGACTGTTTTCTTTTAGTAAGCCTGCACCAGACAAGTTATCCAGTGACAGCAAGGCATTTGACTGTTTCATTTAACTGTTTATTGAAAGAGCTGTTTGATGTGGGTATAAGAGGTAAACTGCTTTCCTGGTTTAGATCATATTTAACATGTAGACACCACAGAACAGTCATTGGTGGTTGTGAATCATCATTGTTACCAATATCATCGGGAGTGCCTCAGGGGTCCAATTTAGGACCACTTTTGTTTATAATTTATATGAATACAGCTCCTAAAGCTATACACTCGAGCACCACTGTAAAACTGTATGCTGATGACATGAAATGCTTCAGAATCATAGATAACATTAATGATGTTCAACACCTACAAAGTGACCTGTGAAATCTAAACAATTGGTCGGCTGATCACTTCATGGAGTTTAATTCAAAGAAATGTAAATATCTTACAATCAGAAGGAAAAATAATATTGTCAATTCAACCTATACGCTCAATGGCTCATAGATTCTGTCAGACCTTGGTGTGCATGTTTCTACCAAGTTATCTTGTAATAATCACATTGACATCCTCATCAGTAAAGCCAACAAGATGCTGGGCATGATAAAAACAACTTGTACCAATGAATGTGATCAGAAAACATTGATAATTTTATACAAATCACTTATTTGATCACAGCTGGAGTGTGCCTCACAGGTCTGATCACCTTACTCTAAAGAAAAGATCACTGAACTTAAGCGTGTACAAGGACGTGCAACTAAATTTATCCTGAAAACTGACTTAGTTATCCAGAGAGACTTCTCAAACTGAAACTTTTTTCCTTTAAGTGCCTAAAAGGTTAAATTGATTTCAATGTTTTGTCATATGTAAATTTTAAGACACCCAAATATGACATCAGAAATAATGAAGCTACAGTGGTGAAAGGCCTTTTTAAAACTGATGTTTTTAAGTTTTCTTTCTTAAATCGTATTGTAGACCTGTGGAATTGCCAACCACTAGATATCAGAACAATTGAACATTTCTCATCATTTAAGAACAGTATCAATAAATTTTATCTCAATAAATTTAACATAAGGATAGATTTTTATAATTGATTAACAATATTTTGTCATGATATTTCATACTATTTGAGCAAACTTATATATTTTTTATGTATATATATATGGTTTTTTAATAGAGGCAGGTTATTTTTAAAACGCATCCTCTTAGTCTGTATAAAGTGACCTAATTATTCAGATCTTGTGATTTTTTCATTTTTTCCTTTTTATTTATTTTAATTGTTGATTTATCTACAATTTGTATATTAAGATCTGTATAATTAAAGTTGAGTAAATAGACAGACAATATATTCCATTGTAAACTCATAATTTTAAATGCTTATCTCATGATATCTTAGAACCTCTTTGTTTTGTTTGTTAAAATTTCTAAATGGAGTAAGTGTATGATATGCATCTGGCATAAACAAGCACAACTCATTAGAGTTCATTAGAGTTCCGTAGTTCCAAATTCCCTTGCAACAAAAGAGGTATTCTTATAATCAAAATTATTGGCTGTCTTTTAAATATTACAATTGCATATCTGTATATTTCTACTGGTCTGAAGAGCTAATGTCAACATGCATCAGACAAACAGCGGCAAGTCACCCAAATTCGTTTTCTCTCCTACTTTCATATTTTGTAGCCCGATATGTCCGAATAATTGTGGTGTAGTTTTTTTGTGAAAATGTATTTTAGTTTTTGAGAAATTGGTTTTTTCGTTCGACCACTCAAATATGCAAATTTTCACCTTGAATATTACCCGAGTTGTGTGACCTCATGTAACGAATTTACTTGACCTCCGGTATTTCTGTCGGCATAATCCTTTGTTTTATCATCTAAACTTAATCCCCTGTCATTATTGAAGCTGGCAAAGAAATATTTATTTTTTGGTGAACATTTTTGTCCGACATACTTTTTCTATGTCGAAAAGTAGCATCAAAATAAAGACAGTTTTAACAATGACCGATATGACAGAATCTACTGAGCTTCTAGCTTTTAAAAGACAAAAGGATGATTATAAAGTTACTGTAAAAATTTCCTTGTGTATTTGTGTCGTTATATCGTGAGACGAACTCAAAGTCCGGCAAAATTTACTTGCTAGCGACTATGAAGTATACATGGTGTGTCTACTTGTCGCCACCGTTTACTGGCATAAATCATATAACCTCTTACCTTATTTATTAATGATTTTATTAGCTGTTTCGGTGATCAAGTTATGCTCTACCATATTCTAGCCAGATTTAATTTACAGTTTGTAAATCTTCTCCACATTATTATATTAGTTGCATGACAAACGTGACACATAAATTCAAAGATGAATCAACCTCCGAATTACGAAGAGATGGGTTTTTTTCCTCTCTTTTCATATCTATAAAAACCTTCCATGAATTGCTGTATTCAGAAAACTAAAATGTCCAGATCCATCAATGATTCCTTTGCCGGCGGAAGTCAAAGAATGTTTACAAAAGTCAATTCCATTGACAAGCTACACACCGTTTAACCAACTGATCTGTTGTATAAGCGTCTCATCTTACATGCTAACAAGGAGATTTGCTGTTCACTTAAGCCGTTTGCTTGTAGGACTTCATCCTTTCTCAGTTTGTTTCTGAGAAGTTCGAGGCATTTGTCTCATCTAACAGTATTCGCTATAATGCATCATAACCACGTTGTCTAGCTACAAATGGTCTTGTTGAGAGGTCACTACAAACCTTTAAGTGTCATGTGCAGCAAAGCTCAAAACTGCTGATGAAAAAGTTGGTGATGTTCCTCGCAGCCTATAGAAACACTCCTTACTCAACTACTGGTGAAAGCATTGCAGTTACTCCTTGAAAAAAAAACTGCTGATGGAAAAGTTGGCAATGTTCCTCACAACCTGTAGGAACACTCCTCATTCAACTACTGGTGAAAGACTTGCAGTTACTCCTGCTACCCACTTGCCTAGATTTGGTGAAACCCTACTTAAATCCCAGGATGGTTAACTGCCAGTGTCAATCCAACTGGGTGCACTACAAATTTTAGCGATGCCCATGGCACATCCACTGCAGATGGCTTCTGTTCCCATACCTGCAGCTGCCAATCCTCCTGAAATGATTCTAGTCAGTCTGTGTTAGAAACTGTAGACAGCATAGGTCTCAACAATTCCTTTGTTTTGTCACACTTAAAATACTGCAGTCCCTTTTTATTGGGTGGGGGCAAAGTGCAAGTAAGTTGTCTTTAGGACGCAAACTTTTATATTTCGAGATCTGTTTTAGGTTACAGTAAAACTCACATATCTAGTATTGCCTGAGATTGTGAAAACGAAAATTTCTGAAACATTGGAGGAGTTGCAGTTCTCTTTTGTTACTTTATAAATCTTTACTCTGCAACAGAACTAGGTACATTTGTGACTTTTTTAGTTTTAAAGACTTGACTTGTAACTTAAGAGGTAGGGCTGTTAATCTTAAGAGGTAGTGGTATTAATATTAGCATGCCAAGGTTTAATCTTACCTGGATGAAGAACTCTTTCACTTACTGTTAGATTTTTCCTAATTTTGGTTTCCCTGTTCTACGTAGAAGTTAGTGTCACAGGACCGGTTTTCCTTATTTGGTATTGTACACGAGGTTTTCTGTTCAGATTAAAAATAGTTCTTCCGCCATCTTGATCTAGTTACTGTGTTCCGGGCCTTTTATTCGGAATACACAACAACTGGCGACGAGGATGGGATTCCTTTGATCAAGCACAAGCGGTTAACAGGAGTGGGTCGTACAAATCACGTTCAAAAAGGGACAGAGACGACGAAAATAAAATTATGCCGGACGAAGCACCGAGCGCTAACACGAGTCGAGCCATCGGCAAAGTGACAAAGTTTGTGGTGGGAGCAGATTGGGAGTCCTACACCGAACAACTGGATTTTTACTTTCTTGCAAATGGAATCAAGGAACCTAAAACAATGAAGGCCGTACTTTTGACGAACCTTCCGGTGGAGACTTACCAATTGGCGAAGGATTTAGTGGCCCCCACACAACTGAAAGATGACGCCATTACCTATGAGATCATCGTGGAGCGAATGCAGGAACAACTGAAGCCTGAAAGATCAGCACTGGTTGCGAGGTATGAGTTCGACAACCGAGCCAGGAATTCCGGTGGGTCAGTTAGTCATTATGTAGCCACGCTGAAGCACTTGGCCACAGAATGTAAGTTTGGAGAGGCCATGCGAACCGAGCGCCTTCGTGACCGATTAGTTTCAGGTATCCGCGACTTGAAGATGATTACGGAATTGTTGAAAGTAAAACTCGCCGACCTTTCATTTGATCTCGCGGTTCAAAAGTGTTTGGCCATTGAGCAGGCTAATAAAGATGTTCAGGTGCTTCAGAGAGAACAAGGGCCAGGCACCCCAATCAATAAACTTGACACTGTCAAAACTGGGGAAGAACAAGCCATATCCAAGCCACCACCTAGGGCCGAGGGTCCCCGAGGTAAGGACAGTAAGAAGTCTAAACCTTGTTACCGCTGTTCAGGGTCACATAACTCACAAAAGTGTCCCTTCATGAAAGAACGCTGTTTTCATTGTGGCATCATTGGACATACACAGAGAGCATGTAGGAAGAGACAGGCCACCTCACAGATGACTGAGGCTGGAATAAATGTCATGGAGGGTGATGATTCCGAAGAAAGTGATGGAGAATTTGGGAACCTGTACCATGTCTCAGACATTAAAAACACAAAGCCCATTTCACTTAAGATCTACCTTGAAGGCCGCCCAGTGACCATGGAGCTGGATACAGGTTCAGTGGTGTCAGTCATGAGTGAGAGGGTGTATTTGGATTACCTCCGCCACATTCCTTTAAAGGACACCTCCTTGAAGTTGCGCACATACACAGGAGAGTCAGTGAAGCCTATGGGGTTTTGCCATGTGACTGTGCAGTATCAGGGACAGTCAAAGAAACTTCCCATATATGTAGTGAAGAATGAGGGACCCACCCTTTTTGGCAGAGAATGGCTGGAGTCTATCCATCTGGACTGGCCCTTACTTCGTCTAGAAACAGCCGACACCATTCCAGCCCTGGAAGATGTCCTGAGTAAGCATGGAGATGTTTTCTCTGAAGGTTTGGGCAAAATGAAGAATATCCAAGCACGGATCCAAGTTAAAGAGGATACCCGGCCTCGATTCTGGAAAGCCCGCCCAGTAGCGCTGGCTCGTAAACCAGCAGTGGACGAAGCATTGAGAGAGCTAGAAGCTGAAGGAGTTATAAAGAAGGTAGCTACTAGTGAGTGGGCTGCTCCAATTGTGACACCTGTGAAGAAGGATGGCAGTGTAAGAGTGTGTGGTGACTTCAAAGTGACCATCAATTCACAGCTGGAGGTAGATGAGTACCCACTTCCCCGCATTGATGATATTTACGCCAGCCTAGGTGGGGGAACATTGTTCAGCGTCATTGACCTCTGTCAGGCTTACCTACAAATGGAGGTTGAGGAGCACTCCAGGCCTTTCCTCACCATTAACACAACCCGTGGTTTGTTCCAGTACCAGCGCCTTCCTTATGGTGTATCTTCGGCGCCAGCCATCTGGCAGCGAGCTATGGATCAGATCCTGCAAGGACTACCAGGGGTCTTCTGTTACCTGGATGATATCATTATAACTGGCCATACCATAGAGGAACACCTGGAGCGGTTAGTCGCAGTATTGAAGAGGTTGGAAGAGTATGGTTTGAAAGCCAACCGAGAAAAGTGTAAATTCCTTAGAAGTTTTGTGGAGTACCTAGGACACGTCATCTCTGCAGAAGGACTGCACCAATCCCCAAAGAAAGTAAAGGCTATCACTGAGATGCCGAAACCTCAGGATGTTACTCAACTGCGTGCTTTTCTTGGCATGGTCCAGTATTACGCCAAATTCTTGCCCGATCTGGCCACTCATCTTGCTCCACTTCATCGGCTGTTACAGAAAGATGTGACGTGGTTGTGGGGAGCTGCGGAACAAACTAGTTTTCTTGTGGTGAAAGAAATGTTGCTACAGGATAGGGTTCTGATGCGCTATGACCCTGACTCACCACTAGTTCTTGCCACAGACAGCTCCTCGTATGGTCTCGGAGCGGTCTTGTCACACCGTACTGCTGAAGGAGTAGAGCGTCCTATCGCTTATGCGTCCCGGTCCCTGTCCGAAACAGAGAAGAAGTTCTCACAAATCGAGAAAGAAGCATTATCTTTGGTCTGGGGTGTGAAGAAGTTCCAAATGTACCTGGAGGGTCGCCACTTCACCTTGGTCACCGACCATCAGCCTTTGAAGTACATAATGGACCCCGGGAAGGCTGTGCCAGTCACAGCAGCAGCGAGGATTCAACGTTGGTGTCTTTTCCTAGGAGCTTTTTCATACAATATCGAGTTCCGAGGTACCAAGCAACATGCCAATTGTGATGGTTTATCTCGCCTACCTCAACCATCAGCGCCCGCTGACAAGCCCGATGAAGTTGAAATATTCCATACCACCGTTGTCGAGGCCCTCCCCGTTACAGAGCACGACTTGAGAATGCAGACCCGTAGGGATCCAGTACTTTCCCATGTTCTGGAGCTTGTGCAGTCAGGATGGCAAGGGACCAAACTTCACCCAGACCTCATCCACTATGCCCATCGCGGTAACGAAATCACGATTCATCATGGAGTTCTAATGTGGGGTAGTAGAGTAGTCGTCCCAGCCAAACTGAGAGAGAGAGTTTTAGAAACGCTTCACGAGGGTCACATTGGTATGGTCAAGATGAAGGGTTTGTCCCGGGGTTTTGTTTGGTGGCCAAACATTGACAAGGACATAGAAGGGGCCGTCTGAAACTGTGAGGGATGTCAAGAGTTGGCAAATAATCCAGCCCGTGCACCCCTGCATCGATAGGAGTACCCTTCCCTTCCCTGGCAAAGACTGCATATTGACTTTGCCAGACCAGTCGAGGGAAAGATGCTCATGGTAGTGATCGATGCCCACAGCAAGTGGCCGGAGATTTTCGTAATGGAGATCACCACTGCTGAAGAAACCGTTAGCACACTGCGCTCTCTGTTTGCCCGCATGGGACTCCCTGACCAGATGGTGTCAGATAATGGTCCACAGTTCACGTCTGAAACCTTTACGAAATTTACAACTGCGAACGGTATAAAGCATGTCACTGGTGCACCTTACCATCCATCAACCAATGGTCAGGCGGAAAGATTAGTACAGAGTTTCAAGAAAGGAGTTAAGGCTGACAAGTCCAGTAGAACCCTGCAACACAAGCTTGATAGGTTCCTGTTAGCTTATCGATCAGCGCCACACGCCACTACTGAGCTTAGCCCTGCACAGCTTCTCCTGGGTCGGAATGTTAAGACAAGGTTGGACCTGATTAAGCCGGATGTTTCAAGAAAGGTTAACAAGAAGTTGCTCCAGCCCAATGACCGCACTTTAAAGTCTTTTGACCAAAACCAGAACGTATGGGTCCGCAACTACCGCAGAGGTCCAAAATGGGTGCGTGGCACCGTCATTGAACAAATGGGTCCAGTCCTGTACAAGGTCAAGGTAAACGACCAAACCTGGAAACGTCATGTCGAGCAGCTACGGGATAGCAACCTTTGCCCACCTGACGCGGAAACGATGGATGATTGTGCTGTTCCGGAGGGGGTCGAACATGACACACCGCCTGTAGCTACGGAGACTGAGTGGAAGGATGCACCACCTTTGGCTGTGACGCCTATTGGGGAGTTTTCCCCTCCAGAACCACAAGGTCATCAACTAGATCCGAAACCTGAATCGATTACCACCCGTGCCGGTCGTTTGGTTAAACCACCTCCTAAGTTGAAGGACTATGTTTGCGGCTAGAGGGAACTGTGGTGTTTCTGTCTGTGGCCACAGTACCAACATGTTATCTAAGATACTTTGAAATTTGTTTCTTGGATTTTGTTTTATTCTTTCTTTTCATTAGTGTACTATTGAGTCTTAAAAGGGAGGAAATTGTTAGATTTTTCCTAATTTTGGTTTCCCTGTTCTACGTAGAAGTTAGTGTCACGGGACCGGTTTTCCTTATTTGGTATTGTACACGAGGTTTTCTGTTCAGATTAAAAATAGTTCTTCCGCCATCTTGATCTAGTTACTGTGTTCCGGGCCTTTTATTCGGAATACACAACACTTACCAAGTCATTAAAATCTAGAACTCACTTGAACCCAATGTAAAGAAAGGAAACCTATCCAAGTTTGCAACATTGATTGAGAATAAATCATTTTAATTCCATTTTTTTTAATCTTGTCTAATAGGATCAGCTTTTATCTATTCCATTCCTATTTAAATTAATTTTTAATCTGATTTATGCCTAATATAGTGACATTCACAGTTGCACATGTTAGCTTTTTATGATAAACCTTGTCGTTTTAAATATATATTTTTAATTCTGTACGTTTTAAGGCTATTTAAAGATAGCACATATGTATTTTAAAAGAGCTTTCCAGCTCATTAGACGCTACAGGAGCCATGCATTTCAGGAAATGTGATTACATTTACCTTTGATTGTTTTGATGAGTAAAGCTGTGCTGCAGGTTGTGGAATGACTACACAAACATTTTTGCAACAACATATCAATGTTACTGTATAAAACAAATGGTAACCACCACAGCATACACTATTGAGTAATGGATGCATGCAGGAGGTTTGCTAAGAACTCCAGAACCTTGATTCACTCTCTTCTATCACCTCAAGCAACTCTTATGCTTCTTTTGTGCTTAGCAACCAAAGCCCAAGAAGGGAAATGCTAGAAAAGAAATCAAGGAAGTCAATAACTCAAAAAGAAATTCTTAACACTGGTTGCAAAGTGACTTTGATGCAGAATGCAAGGAGTAAAAAAAAGGACTAAACAGCAAGAGGATAAACAAAGACGTTCATTTTTAAACACTCTGAGAGTCTAAGAGAAAATAAGATATGATATTTTCCTGGTAAATATTCATTTAACAGATTTAAATTTCTAGTCAGATAGTGCAAATGTGCTTTTTTGGATTCATGGTAGAGGAGGATGGTTCCATCCATTTGTGGCAAATAAACTGGAGAAAAACAAACCTTACGTTGAAATTCAAACAAATTTGTTCCTGTGGAATGATTATCAAAGACTCTAATGACAATAGGTGGAATGGACCACAATTTATTCTCAAAACAGAGACTGAATGGCCACAAGTAAAGATCAAGGAGGGTCCAGAGTCAGAACCCTTAAAAGGAAGGCATTCCAAGTTCCTCAAACACAGTTTACAGGTACAAAGCTCATATTTCTTTTTTTAAAAATAAATTTCAGGAACCGTGGTTACATTTGCTTTGATTGTATTGATGAGCAAGGCCATGCTGCAGGTTGTGCAGTGGCTAGGTTATGCACTCTTGTTTCTTGTATTGTCTGGTCAAGTAAGACTGTACAAACATTTTTGGTTCAATAGAAGGGAACGCTTTAGCTGCATTCTATCGATGTTGTGGTTTAAAACAAATGGTAAACACCACAGCATACACTATTGAGTTATGGATGCATGCAGGAGGTTTGCAAAGAACTCAAGAAGCTCAGGCCCTAACTTTTAGCACCTCAGACAACTCTTACACTTCGTTCTTGCTTACCGAGGAAATCCTAGGAGATAACTCATGCACATAAATAAACAAAGTTCAAAACAATCAACAAAGATAAAGTTGCAACCAAAAAGAAATGTTTATCGCAGGTCACAAAGTGACTATAAAGCACACTGCAACAAGTGTAAAAAAAACAGCACCAGACAGCGAGAGGATAAACAAAGATGTTTGACTTCAGACACTATGAGTCTGAGAGAAAACAAGATGAGATGTTTTTCATGTGGAATTTGCCAGACAAATGAGAGTGAGAGTATTTTGAAAGTGTCCTTGTCTCAGGTGTATGCGTGTTCTCATTAAAGTAAAATTTTAAGCTATTCCTGTTAATGATGGTACCTCTATGAAACATCCTCTTGGATGTGGAGTTCCACAAGGATCTTTAGGACCCATTTTACATCCTATTTACACGTCATCACTTTCAGACATAAAATGAATATTCAGTTTGAGCTATCATTACTACATTGACGTCTCACACCCATATTTTTCCATTCAGCCAACTATACCTGGTGATAGGGATCTAGCTATGTCTAAAATGGAGTGCTGTCCGATTGAATTGAATCACTGAATGCTGGTTAATAGTCTTAAATCTAAACAGAGTCAAGACTGAACTATTGATAACCTCCACCAAAACACCTTTTAAGACCACTTCTTTGAGATATCTCAGTTGTGAAGAAACCATTCAACCCTTCCAGAAAGCCAGGAATATGTAATATTTGATAGTCATTTTTGCTTCATTTATCATCTATGAATCATCAACTGCATTAGGTAGTACCTAATGTGGACCATCACTGAACTACTTGTTCGTGCATTTGAGTCCTCAAAGTTGGATCACTGCAATGCTCTATTTTATGGCCCTACCTCACTGCACATCCAGAATGCTGCTACTTGACTCAAGAAAGAATCACCATATTACAACCATTCTTTTAAATTTTCATCAGCTTTCAGTGAATCATTGCATAATTTTAAAATTTCATTCATAACCACAAGGCACTCAACAACTAGCACCATTGTACAAAGGCAATATGCTTACACCCTACGCTTTACTGGGTTAATTACATTAATCATTATGACATCTTTTTACTCGTCATACAACTTAAAAAAATTGTGGGACATGATCCGTAGCAGCCTCAACACCGCAGAATGCTTTGCCACATGACATCAAACACAGTTTTGCATTGTCCATTTTTAGAAAAAGACTTAAAAAAGCCTTTTGTTACTACTTTTAGACTGATTCTTTTTAGAGTTTTTAAAGATTTTCAGTGGTGTTGTAAAACTCCTTTGAACTTTAGAATACTAGTGCTAAATAAGACCTATTATGATTAATATTATGATTGCAGCAGAATTGCATTGCCTTAAATCACTACCGTAGTCTTCCCTTTGGTCATAACCAGTCCCTAATTGTTAATTTTGCAAAAACACACAGAATTGCTATTTTAGCATGGTTTGAGTTGTTTTCATGAGGTTTCATCAGAAATATTTGTTGACAGGCAAGATTTAAAGCCCACCTGCAAACATGAGCAGAAGCCTTTTAAAGTACTCTGGCCAACAAGCACCCAATTATTTTGCCAGAAACTCTTCTATTCTGGAAGATGGTTTTGACTCTGACATTGAAGGATTTGAAACATGAAAAGGACAAAGCCACTTCACAAGCCAGATAAATTGATTTGAGAAACATCATCATGGAGGATAAAAATGAGGAGGCAGATAATGGAGTAGACAGAAGCACAGAAGCACAGAAGCACAGAAGAGCCACACAATATACAAGCACTTCCTGAGTTTAAATGCCACTAAATTACTTTATCCTTGTGAACAGCTGCATGCTGTCTTAAACTGTTTGCAAAACAATCAGGTCTGCAATTTAAAGTCAAGGAAATCCCATCTTGTTGAGGGAATTGACTTTAGGGTAATTTTTTTCTAGGTTGATTGTTGCCATAACTATCCATTACTTGTCATCACTCTTGGAAAGATTACTATGTTTCAGACATTCCTGAATTTGCAAAGGTGATGCCAAGAAACAAATATCTGAATAGCAACTCTAAGATGCCAGCTTGTGATTCTGCTGAGGCAGTACACTCTACCAACTAGAGCCATTCCTTAACAGCCAATTTTTCTCACTGTTCTAACCCCATAGCAAGCAGTGTAAGAAGCAAGGATCAAGTACAAGGGGTAAAAACTTCTCTCAAAGAATACATGCCAATGAAATCTATAAAATGTCTAATGAAAAGGTGGTGTGGAGCTGATAGTTATTCAGGATATTAAGGTAACTTTGACATTGACACTGGATGTCATCATACCAGTGTGTAGAAGGATTTGTTAACTCTGTAATTAGTCACCTCTACCTGGGAATCAAGGGAAAGGGGTAAAAAGACCAAGTACCTCCAAAAACTTTTCCTTTAAGTGGTGCTAAACTGTGGAAATCGCTTCCTAAAATATTTGACAATGCTTATCTTTATTTTCATGTAGATAACATTGTAGCTAAAGCAAACAGGTCACTTGGCCTTGTAAAGTGCAACCTCTATCCCTGTTCTGAAAGTACCAACACCTGGCTTATACAACCATTGTCACAACAAACTTGGAGTATGCCTCAGCTGTATGGGACCTTTACAGGCAAGGCCACATTAACAAGATTGAGGCAGTCCAACAACACAGAGCCAGATTTGTTAAAAAAGATTGACAGAACTTCTTTGGTCACAGAAATGTTAAAATTACTGAGCTTACATAAATTAGAGGATAGACGTAAAGTTCATTGGTTGAGTTTATTTTACTTAATAACTTGATTGTAGTGCCAGTACCTGATTATTTCTTACCTAGACGGTATTTAACTAGATTTTTTCATAATATTTCATTTATTCAACCAAGTTGCAATCATGATTATTATCTTTATAGTTATCTACCAAGAACAATAAGGGACGAAATACTTTACCAAGTAACATTCATGCTAGTTCAAAGTACTTATCATTTTAAGATAACTGTGCCTTGTATATCAGAAATAATTGATTGCTGTTTTATTTTCTTATTTATATCTTGTACATTTTTTTAATGAAATATGTTCACAACTATTTTAAATTGTAATTATCATTATATATAACTTATGAGTATTTTGTCTAACTCTGTTGCTGAATTAATGATATTGTAATGTATTTATCCAATTATTAACTTGATGTGAAAGCATTGTCAATAAGTAAATGTACACGTAGATGTTTCATTGAAAACCAAAACTGACTAAACATAGCTAAAATCAGAGTAGACATCGTAGATAAGATTATCACTTCATTTCTTTTAATACTTTTGATGTACTTCTTAAAAATTAGTTCTCGAGACTTTACTTGTTTTCATTTTTGCCTTTTAATACAGTTTTAATATCTTATTTTCAGTCGCTACTACTCAATTATGAATATGCTTCCACCTAGAACTGAGAACTCTTTCCACAGCAACTTGGCAACAAATGGCAAAAGAGGGGCTACTTGTCACACAATGGTTGTGTCACCATGTGGAGGATCCTTAACAAGGATGTAAACAGTGTAAGCCTCACAACCACATGGATAAGACTTTTCTTGAATACCAGGCATGGTTATTGCCAAGCTAAAGCCTGAATGTTAGACTAAGTGAGGATGATTTACTTCAGTAGTACCTACATGGCAAGAAACAGAATCAAAACAGATCTTTTAAATGAGATGGAGTGGCAGAGAATTTCAAAAGAAATTAACATTGGAAGTAACACATTAAAACTAGGACTGTATGAGGCAGCTTCTCATTTCAATATTGGTACAGTTAACATTCCTCCTTGCAAACGTACTGAAGAGGATTACAGACTTCAAGATCTGCTCAGTGTAGATGTTGCACAACATAAAAGCAAGTACCAAGAGGAGATGAAAATTGATCAGAGGCCTTAGAAGAGAAAGCATGATCAAAATAAGCAGAAGTATGAATTATCACCTTCTCCATAGAGATACCTGGGTCTGCCTAATGTGCGAGCCAGCGAGTCATGCGAGTCACTGTGCGAGCCATGCGAGTCATGCGAGCCAGGTTGCGAGCCATGCGAGTCATGCGAGCCAGGGTGCAAGCCATGAAAAATGAAAAATAAAAGTATATCAAATAAAAAAATTAACATGTATGTAAAATATATCGTACAATACTACTTACTCATGAGTCCATGTGCCATTTTTGATTGTTTTCAAACCCAGTTTCTCTCGGACAGAAGTATATATTAGAGCCCATTCCTTTACCGCGTTCTTCCTTGGCACGTTACCGGCAAAGAGGTGCAGTGGGTTTTTTTCCTTCCAGTCGGAACAAATTATCAGGAGAGGTAGAAAGTACTTTTTTTTGGCGTTTACTTCTGAAATCATTCAAGTGAGGTAAGTGAGATTCGGATATATGTATTTTTAATGTATTAGTTCCATTTCTTGAACATTTTCAGCACAGCCTCAGACGAGGTTAACATTGCGAAATGTAAAAGGATTTTTTTGTCAACAGTAAATTTTACTTTTTCGGGTTTGTTAGAAAATGGAAATTGAAATGGAACTTCGGCAGAGGATAGAAGAAGAAGGATTTGAAATTGCTTTTAATCCTCCCGGTGATGGAAGCTGTTTCTATCGGGCTGCAGCGTTTCAACTGGGACTTAAGTCGGAGATCTTGCACAACCTCATTTTTAATTATCTGGGAAACCATCAGTTTGACGTAAGTTGTTTAACCGTAGTATAAGTGACTGCGTGACCGACAACAGATGATGACATAAGCGACGCCCGGTTAATAAGAGTATTAAAAACAAACGGAATGAAATGAAATATTTTTCTTGTACTTAGTTTTTACATCATTTTCCTTAATTGAGCCCTAATCCAAGTCTTTTTTTTTTCATTGTACACTAGGGCTCATTATTTTTCCTTAACGTGTATTTATTTTTAAGCCTAATTTTCCTTGCCTCCCAGTTCAGAGGTTCACTTTAAACGAGCTGCATGTATATTTGTCACAATGTTCGTAACAGAGCATCTGAAAAGCAACGTTTTGGGCATCACACTTTTCTCACTGCGCACACTGAAAGACTATTGGGCAGACATTTTTTTTTAGGAAAAATGAATAGTTTAAAGTTTTGAAACCACCTGAAAAGCCGTCTCTTGTACGAGGTTTTGTGACATTTTTTTTTTTTTTTTTTTTTCATAATAGGACCAGGGAAATGACCGCTTGGCTTTCTTGTGTGACGTCGATATGGGTGGTGAAAAGGTGCCTGCTGTGTGGTCAGAAGCGTTGAAGATCCTGGAAAAGAATTATGCTAATTCTTTAGTGATTAGCGCCTTTGCAAATGTGATGCACTACAAGATCATGATTATTACAGTGCATGGGGTAAATAATTGTTGTCATCCAATGTTTCACGTTTGTTTCCATTGCTTTCAGAAAACGAAATTAAGTTTTTAACTAAGGAATAATAAATTGTTTTCTTTACATTTTATTTTACAGGATGACAATTTCGTTAAAGTTGTGGAGCCTCAGTTGGGTCCCTCAGTTGGCACTCTTTACTTCGGACACAGTGGTAATCACTACGTCCCATTGAAGCTCAAGCAAAGGGTGGGATTGGTTACTTCCATGTGCTATACATAATGTAAACAGATGTGCCTGGGTTCGTTTCACAACTTGGGCACATGTTCATATTTGACCTGTGATACGCAATTTCTGACAAACAAATAATCAATCAGTCAGGCTAACATTGCAACTAACTCGCTAAGATCTGTTTAAATTTCATACAGTTTTTTGGTCCCTGGGTTATATTCAGGACGTCACAGTATTGCTGACTTACTCAACCTTCTCACATTTGTTTCAGGCATCAAGCTATGCAACGGCGGCGAGATCTTCCAAGGGAAATTCTGAGCCACGTACTCGTAGTTTTTCCCCTAAAATCAAAGAGGAACAAAGTGCTCAAGAAATTAAAACATCCTCCGGTAAAACTTTCAAAGCTAAAAGGACAACGACAACAAAGGTACAATTTTAACGGGGTGACTCATCTAGTTCTAACCACGTAATCGTTTTGGTTCTGCCTTTTTTTTTGGTGGAAGTGGGAAGAGGCGAGGCGGAGATAAAATAAACGTCATTAGCGGTAGATACACTAAGAAACTCATTCTGTTGTGTCTAATTTCAGACACCCAAAGGACGAAAAAATCAAGAGATGGAATGGTGGGAATCCACAGAAGAATACAACCCCGGGACGAGTTTATGGAGAGGACGAAAAATATCCGATGACACATCCTCTTATGGATCGGATCTTGAAATAATTGAAGAAAAGGAAACTCCAAAAGACAAGTCATTAAAGGTATGTAGGAGGAATTTATTCGCGTTTTTAACTAGAAGATACAGAACTTCAACACTTTACCTATACAGGCCTTGCATTTTTTTAATTTAGAAGAGCAAGCAGGAAATTAAGACGACGGTTGCAGATATTAGTGATCAGAGTGTGGTTGAAATAAGCTCCGACGATGGCATGGAGGTCGATTCGCCCCTTAAACAACCCACTCGGAAAAGACAGCGTATTTCATCAGTAAGTGATTGTATACTGAGTGACGAAACTGAACACAGAACAAAACGACTGTCCAAATATTCTTCCTCCTTGATTCCTACATCGCCTAGGTGATCACTAATTTACGTTGCACCCTCTTACCCAGAACCTATTTGCACAATCCTGCGCGCCGAAGAACATTAGTCAATGTTTAAGAAAATTAGGCAACCCATCGATCTGAAAAATTTGGTTGTCACGTGACTGTTCCTACGTCCGTCTGTTGGTCCGTACGGCCATCCCCATACCTTCAAAAATAATAGAGTAGCAAGCACCATTACTGTAGGCACCTCTGTGGACATCCATGTTACAATTAATTGATAGCTGACCAGTATCACGTAATGATCACAATTGATCGTTTTTTGAGTTTCTTATCCAAGAAAAAAAATCCTCTTTTCCCGTTATGGTTAATTATTGAAATAAGTAGCTCTGCTTTTATTAGTAGCTTGAAGCCGTGCATGGAAAGGAAATTTAGAAATCAACGTCAATGCGTATATTTGTCCGCTAAGATTGCAGAATTTTTAGACACACAAAAATATATCTGAACCAAAGAATGTTGTGTAGATATCATTTGTAAAAAGTCATTGTTGTAGGTTCTTTTAGGCTCGACTACCAGCCGCTGTTGGAGAGAGCGGCAGAAATCGACCTTAATTTTTTTTTTTAATATAACAGGATGACAGCATCGAAGAATTAATCGCCAGTGTAAGTGGACTAAGTTCCAATGACAACACGCCTCAAAAGCCACGTCTACCAGCAGTTAAAAGACCCAAAGAGGACGCCCAGAGGTCACCCGCAAAGCAGAAGCTATTTGATGAAGAGTACGTAATCATTCTTTTATTGATGTAATAGAGTGTTGGGTTTAGGTGAATGGTTTTCTATTTTGATAAAAATGTGCACAGAATGGAATACAAAAAACTAATTAGTTATAAACGTCAAGGGAGTAAAAACAGGGAAATTCCCTCGAGATCATTACAAGTGCACATAAAAATAAACGTCTCTTTTGTTGTTTGGGAGGGGTAGACTAGATGGCGGCATGCAGATGTGTTAGTGGGGGTTATTATGATACGATATGAAAATAGCCGTGGTGTTTTATCAAAAGTCTATGCTTCTTAAGCAGTTTTCTTCCTGAAGCGTTAACGACCTTTTGCATTTATTGGTAGAGATAGCGACAGCAATGGGGACATCAGCGTTTTAAGAAAGGGACGTAGACTGTATGCCAACTAAGACGAAATTGACAAACTCAAGCCAGTTCAGGTGAAGAAGGTTCCTCTGGCTCCTCAAGGTCCTGTAAAGTATGAAGTGCAATACAATGATGCGGACCCTTTGTCAGTGGTTGTAGACAACTGGAAGTGGGGTAGAGCACAACCATGCAAAAGAGCGGGATTTTGCAAGGGTGGTAGAAGGACGCTTCAATTGTGTCTCGGTTTGCTAGAATGCGCAAACAAGAAGTGTGCATATTTAAAAATTCATAAGTCTCTAAACAAAGTCGATTTTAATCGATCAAAACGTTGCGTTCACTGTCACAGTGAAGCCATTAAAAAGCATTGTTCAGCAAGAAAATATGTTGAAAACGACCGGTGCCACAAAAAAATGACAGTAATCTACTTACAGGAACACGATTGCTCTCCAAAGCAAGAAGATAAGCCGTCTAAAGAGGAAGTAGAAAACATTCTCCGTATAAAACCTACTAAATCAGCAGGTCAACTACAGTTGGACGTTGTACGCGAGGCCTTACTTAGTGGTAAAGAAGTAGACGAGGTGAACGAGATAGCTTTAAGATACAGCAACAAAAAACATCTTCAGTATATACAGAGTACCATTAACAAGAAAAAGAGACCTGGAGGATCGGAGATAGAAGCTGTTCAATTGCTTAAGGACGATTTTCTTGCCAGGAAATTAGATGAAAACTTAATTATGTGTGTTGGCGACGATTATGTCATTCTTTCGTCTGAGCATAAGGTGCGATTAGGTGCACTCATTACTCTTGGCATTATTGACGAACCAGTAAGCCTCGATGGCTGTGAAAGCCGCGCGCAACACTACACAGAAATTGAGATGACCACTTACGACCCCATCTTGAGACGCAATGTCAAATTAGTCAGTATGTTTGCAGCCAAACCAGGTGAAAATTCAGATAACGTAAAAAAAATGGTGCAGTCTTTTGATGCGGCCGTTAACAATGTTCTCCCAAAAGTGGCTGGCCAATATAATGTAGATAACGAAGACGTCTTAGGACGGGGATTAGATCCAAAATCATGCGTCGGTGATGAAGGTGGTGCTCTGTGGCGTGGTCTCTGCTTGGTAAAGGGGGAAGACGTAAAAAACAAGACCATTTCAGACTTTTTCCATTTCAAACAAGACATCAACCGTAATTCCGTTTATTTTGGCGACCAAAAAAGTAAAAAGGAATTCAAATCAATAATGATGGATGCGTATAATTCTCCTACCTCTTTGCAGGCAGTAGATGCGGAAAAACGACTTGTAAAACTTATTGAAAAAAAATCAACAAATGTAAAAAAAATTAATTCTTTTAAGGCATGGTGGTGGCGAAGAAAAGCGCGTTGGCAAAAATGGTGCCGCACACAGTCATCGAGCGAAGCATCCTCTGCGGAGGTAGCAAATGCAAACTCTTTGCACGCGTCCGGATATAGGAAAAGTCTGCTGGACGTGGTAACCGTGGAATGCGCAAGCGCTGTTTTGGAGGGTGCAGAAAACAAGAGATAATCCCTTCGCCTAAAGACAGTTGGTCGTGGCCCTTCCGCGGCAGACCGCTCTGATAAGCAATCCCTTAGTATGGCCAGAGCGAGGGAAGCGTCGGCCGACGCAATTCAACAAAATCGCAGAGAAGGCAGAGGTTATAATTGATGATGACTTTGCATTGGAAACTGACGACGTCGAAAATGCACAGCAGCAGTTTAAAATCAACACAAAAGACACTCACAGGGCGGACAAAAAAAAACAAACAAAACAAAAAAGTAAACAAGTTAAGAAAGTGAAAGATGGGCACGTGACCAAAAAACAAAAGAAATTATTCCACGACAAGGTTGAAGGAGTTCACATGGACCTACTTCATTGTGATTCCTCTATGACCGAATTCACCTTCAAAGTGCTTGATACAATGGGGTATCTCGAAGAGATTTGCATCAGAAAGGAATCTGCCATCTGCTCATCTGTCTGGTGCAAAAAGGAATGTCACCACCTGATGTGGATTTTCCACAATTTGTTCAACTTTGATAAAGAGCAGCCGATTATGTACCAGTCAAAATTCACTGATCAACAGTGGAAACAAATAATTGAGGCATTCCCAGAAAACGTCCCACTGCCTAAAGTGACTTGTCCTTCAGAGGATGAGCAACAATATACGACAAACAAAAGAACATCTAAAAAGGACGCTAAATGCGCCACCTGTAAAAAAGAATTATCAGAGGGTAATATCCAAGCCACAACAGAAGGCCCTTACAGGACAATACAGAAGTCCTGGATTAAAAGAACATTCTTCTTTTGACCTCGTTTGCAGTGCATGGGAAAATTGCCGAGGAATTCTTTTATTTGCCCATATAAAACTGGAATGACACTGTTAATCGAAACACCTTTGACTGAACAGCAAAAGAAAGAAATAGACTTGAAAACTTGACTTATTTAACTTAAATATCACCCGCCGCTCTCAAAAACATCATCACGGACGGTGGGCTGATCATTTGTCAGTTTACATGTTCAAAAACATCTCAGTAAAATGGCACCTGTTGCATTTGCGAAGTGATCTTTTTATGCCTATCTACTATTAACTTTTCAAACGAGATATTTCAACTCTGCAAAGCAAGACTCTCACCTTGCAATTGTTAGTAACCAGCTAAGTAAAATAAACCTAGAAAATCAAAACAGTCAAGAGAGTAAGTCAGTTCGAGTTATACCATGGATTCCTGATTTCTTGAACCTCCCAGACAAACAAAAAATGGTTCCAGAAATATCTGGATGAGGTAAATTTCTCCTTTCTTTGTTTGCCTCTGTTTTGCTAATTGGACATAAAGATTGCTCAAACAACAGAAGGTATTATGAAATCGGCGGTTCCAAAAAATCTGGATTATACTGTAATTTTCCATATTGTAGGGAAATTGTGAGCAGCAGCACCAACAATAATAACAAGAACAAAAAACAACAACAACAAAAACATCTCTGTCTCTAAAGACTACAAAGAATGCGTGACTTCGATAGTGTTATGTAATCTATACAGTACTGATGTTATCTGAACATTGATAAATCGTTTTACTACCAAGACGCATCTTCGAAGGTATTTTTCTTCGACATTTTCTCTCCTTTCAAAACATAATATAACAGATCTTAAAATAAATAATTAAACAAATAAATAGCACGAGATAAATACAGTTACATCACGTTTTAGAATCATCTATGAAATTAAAACCGTCGCTACATGTCGCTAGTGTCACTCGCGTCATGTATCATTTAATATACAGCGTTATGTAATTTTTTCTTACGTTTAAATTGTGGCTCGCATGACTCGCATGGTTTTTCTTACGTAAAAACCGTGGCTCGCACCTTGGCTCGCATGGCTCGCATGTTTTTTTTTACGTTAAAACCGTGGCTCGCATGACTCGCATGGCTCGCATCGTGACTCGCATGACTCGCTGGCTCGCATATTAGTAAGACTCTATCTCGGGATACCTTCTCCAACTGGGCAGACACCAAAAGAGGAGTTCCACAAGGGAGCGTTTTAGGACCAATGCTTTTTAATATATTGATTAATGACTTGTTTCAGCATGTGAATTATGCAAAACTAAACGCATACGCAGACGACCATCAGATTTATTCATCTAACCTAGACCCACTTGCACTGGAAAAGTGCATTTGTCAAGAAGTTAATGTCACAAATTGGTGGTATAAAAACAATGGCATGATTGTTAACAAGAAAAAGCACCAAGCTCTAATCCTGGGAAAAACTGAGCACAATTTTTGTTTCCCAGTAAATAACTCGATAGATATATTTGGAATGACAATAGATAATAGGCTTTCTTTTGATAATCATGTATCAGTCATCTGTAAGAAAATTAATAATCAATTTAACATAATGCTTAGATTTCGGAAACTTATTAATAAGGAGACGCTATTGAAGCTTTATAAAGCCTTTATTTTGCCACATTTTTACTACTGTTCTTCTGTTTGGCATTTCCGTGGTGCGCGCAATGCCGACAAAGTAGATAGTCTAAATAAGCGCATTCTTAGGTTTATACTACAGGACTACAGCTCTCCATATGACATTTTATTGAGCAAAGTCAACTTAAAATCTTTATTCATTAGATGCCTCCAGAACTTCATGATTACGTTATATCTATCGATCACGTCTATTCTTTACGAATTATCCAGGTTATTTAAAAGATATGTTCACGGTATGGTCTTCATCTTACAATTTGCGCGGAAATCATATCATGTCCCTTCCCAAACCAAAAACAACGACATACGGTCTGCACTCTTTTTCATACTTAGCTAGCAAAATATGGAACTCTCTCCTAGACACTTACAGAACATTAAATTTTCTAGAATTCAAGCAGGAGATCCTCAGATATGAAGCTTTTCCTCAGTAGGTCTACAAGTTATGTTTACCTCTTAGTTTTCTCTCTTAGCTTTTAGTTGTATATAGTTTATAAATAATATTGAAATTGTAAGATAGCATATTTTTATTTCATTCTAGCTTTTTTTTTCCCAAAGATATTAGCTCTACAGCTACACTGAATTTCGAGCTTAAATAGAGTATATGTATGTATGTATCACCCTAGTCAGTTTTGAACAGTTTATTCATGGTAGTTCATGTATTAGGGTTGCTTTACAGACAATGTTTCTTTGTTTAATCAACCTGAGATTACTGATGAGCAGCTCTTTGAGGTCAACAACACCTTGGAGCAAATGCTTTGTTTCACCCATGTACAGTCACAGGTACACTTCATAAAATAGGCAAATGTGGCCCCTTGGCACACAGAACAGCTATTCCAGAAGTAACTCCAAGAACTAACTAAAGTGGAAATAGAGGGGTGAGAGGTAAAGCATATCAAGCTGAAGAAACTTTCAGAGAACAGCTTATGTCAGTACAAAGCAAGTGAAGATGTTTCAAAGTTAGATTACTCATGGACTGGTAGTTTCCTAAATAACCAAGGGAGGGAAGTATGACAATATTAACACCAAAAGAGGTGATGCAAAACGTTGAGAAATCACTTAAAGACTCAGCTCTGACTAAGAAAGAAGGCGAAATGCTATTTTCCCTTTCAAAAGACACAATTATGTACAACTTCTACAAGTATGCTAAAGACCATTACTAGCACCTATCAGCTCCCAAACAATCTCAGCATAGGCCTAGACAGGACAGATTTGTACATAACTGGTTGTTCCCCAAGAACCACAACACTTACATGAAATCGGGTCCAGCTGACCAAGAGGAAAAGGAATGTTTTGTTTCTTATGCAAGCAACACAAAATTTTCAACATAACACCCTTTGAACAGTTTATGAGAGGATTCAGCAACATAGAGATCCTATCGAGTCTGAAATACAGGGACAAGTCTCTATATTTCATTCTAAAAAAATGCATGAAAAGAAACTTGTCAGAGATGACCTCATATTTAAGGCATATAGCACAGCATACTGGCTTGTCAAAGAGAAAGTTTGAAATCCAAATTCCTTATTATTGGCTAATCTGCCAACATTGTTTGGTTTTCACGAAATGCAGTACTCAGCACAGGGTTCCATTGGGGAAATATTTTTTTTTGGTACTGAGCAGCTCTCTTAATGACAACTTGTTGGAGAAGGTATAGAGTGCAAATTGCTTTGGTCTTCTTACTGCTGAGGTCACATGTATCTTTCCTGAAACATAACAGAGAACATTAAAACACATTCCTTGTGGATTGAAAATGTTCTGAAAAACTACACATAGCCAATGCAAAAATCACCCTGACACTCCTCACAACTCCAAAAAATAAGCTCAGTCAAAAGGTGAAAGACTGTAGCTCTCTGGTTTCTGATTTTGAAACACTGATAACTTGTCACTTCAATGGTGTGGCTTATCACCTAAAGAAAATAAATCCACACATGATTTCACTGCACTGCTCACGCCCCAAGCTTGCACTGAAATACCATAGCAGCTTTCATCAAATTTGACAATGGGTGGGCTTTGTCAAATGACCAGTTTTGTTCACCATTCCTTACCAACACCTTTCGGAAGATTCAAAAAGCCTTCAGAGCGTTAAAACAATACAGCAGCCATACAGTAACACTATGACCACCATTTTCACAATAGCTGAAAGGGAAGAGATGAGAAGCAGAAGCCGTTCAAAGTCTTAACAGTTTGTTACTTTTACTTAAATTTTGTCTTCTTAGTTACTAAATTTATCTAAAATATATCTCTAGAGAAACAAACATGAAATTTCTTCAACAACAGTTACATAAAGTCAATTGTTGAAAAGAAAATTCTGACAGTTCAAAATAATACTTTATGAGTTGAGGTGTATACATCTATCGAGAGAGGCTTGTGTTGCTTATTTTAAAACATGTAAAAACAACCACAGTTACTAATGTAATATATCAGACTACAGGAAAATGAAGGAAAGTACCAAAAATGTATCACTACACTGTCTAGCAAGTTAAAAAATATAATTACCTCACATTTTCTCCAACATCATGAGTGTACCCTAACTTAAGTATCTGTGCAACTCTAATTGCCCCATGATGCACTTTATTGCATTGCAGTCTACAGAAATGTTGCTGGGTGGCTGTTGCTATTCACCATTTAGTTTGACTACATTTGATAATTCTAAATTTATTTTTAATAGAAAGAGAAAGTAAAACAGAAAGCTAACAAACACTAGAATTAGGAGGGCCATATGAACCACCACCACAAGCTCAGCCTGTTAAAAGTTATCAGTATGGTGAACTGCCTCACTTTGGGAAAAGTTTGGACAGGATCAGATGCATTACAGAACTGCAAGTACTCATCAATTCCAACCTCACCCTCAATACTATACGAACAACTGACTACACTTTAAAGGTTTAGTTAGTTTACATCGTTATTGAAAAATCTCAGCAACCACTATTTCCCCGAGTGCTAACCTATTTAGTTGCCAAACCTTGCCATCATCTAAGCAGTATAACTTTTAAGCCACTTAGTTGTCATCTTTTTTTTCTCATTTTTTATTATTTAATGCAATCAACATAATATGCACAGTAATGTACTATGTGCATCTTGTAATTTTTTTGAGGGCTCATTTTGTGTTTGATATTTCTGTATGTACTTTGTTCTACTTAATATTTTAACAGGATCCTATTTAATTCAAACTTGCTGCATAACTTTTTGCACTTTACATTGGTAGATATATTTTGTATATTTAAATCACTCTCTGCAGGCTCTCATTCATTCCACCTTGCCAGCCTAGAGAAATGCCGCTAATAAATTAATATATAAAACAAATTTCCATATTCAACCTGTACAAATTACCAACTCAAAATTGCATTATTTAATAGAATCAGATTTGTTAAAATGTTTAACTTTTGTTGGATTTGTTTTTGACATTACTAATTATATTATATATATTTATAAATCCATTTCATAATGGAGACCTTAGGGATGTCAGTTACAACCACACTATGAAGAGCTATGAAGAGGTCAAACTGCTCTCCATGCAGGCCTTCAAACTGTAGCTGCATAATTTTTACAACACAGCACTGAAGCAAAGCAAAACTCTCCCATGAATACCTGTAGGTGTTCAACCAACAACAAAAAAGAAGAGCAAGTAATGTTTATTTGCTGGCAGCCAGTTAGGAAAGAGGAAGTTTGGAATAATTGAGCAACTTTTTAAACAGCCCTTTGCCTCAAAGGAATCCCCATGGACAGCTCTTAATGCATTTTAGAAGAACTTGACTTCACATTTGGTATATGGTAGGCAGAGAATTTGACAGAGAAAAGAACTGTCATGCTTCTCTCTAATGTTTCACCACCTTTAACAGTTGCAACTGAGGACTATACCATGTGGTTCCTAAAATATGAACATTACAGTGGTACAAGTAAGAGTAAGTCTGTTTACCAGAAATATGGCTGATGAGGCCATAGCACGAGTTGACGAAGAATATTCTGGCACAAGAAGCCCCATTTTTTTTTTTATCTACATGTCTATGAAACTGCTGTGTCTACATACTGTAGATTATTCATCCAACTACCCTGGTGTCAATTACCAGAGACATCGGGCCAGTTATTTAAACAAAGTCTAAGTTAAACTGTGTTTAGGGCCAAGCCACAGTTTAGATATTGTCTCGATAAAGGACGGTTAAACCATGTTTAAAATACATTATTAAAACGCCCTTGAACTGCATTTTTTCCAGTGAATGGCTAAACAATGTCTCACCAGGAAATGTATTGTCTGTGGTGTTATTTGTATGCACATTTCCATATTGGAGGTTGTGAATGCCCAATTTTAGTGAAGAAGAAATGCTTTTGGTGGCAGAATTGGTAAGAGAATTCTCAGAAGTGGAAAGTAAAGGCTACAATAATAAAACATTGAGAACGAAAGCAAATACTTGGGAAGAAATTTTGCAAAAATTCAACTCCTGAAATCCAAATGGAATCAAACAGGACATGAATCAGATCCAAGGTTGCTGGAGGCTGCTGAAACTCCAATCCAAACAAGAACACAATTTGCAACATCGTGAAGCAAGAAAAACTAGCAGAGAAAAAGCTCCTGCCTCCCCAAGTGAAGTGAGTAAATCACTTGCCAAGTTCTACCAGCTTCAGTGAATCCGCTAGAGCAACCATTTGATGATGTCGCAGGAGAGGAACCTAATTCAAGACCAGACAAAGATGAGAGGGAATCTACCATGTGTGAAGCGGGGCCAAGTGAACTTGCTGATGTTGAAGTTTTTAGCAGGGAAGGAGCAAAACTTGCAAAAAAGGAGGACAGTCAGAAGTACAGTAAATTTTGAATGCCGCTGTAGTCCATCCATTTTAAAATGGCTGACCACAAAAAACCCATCTAACAACATTTAAAACTACCTGTGAGCAGGTCTAAATTACTGTTGTTCATTAGCTGGTGTTTAGACAAAGTCTAACACACAATTGGAAGAACAACATTTAAATAATCATTATTCATGGTTTAAACATGGGTTAGACCACGACTTTCATAAATGCTGTCTAAATTTCATTTAAATAACCAGCCCATCGTTTCTAACAAAAGTAACAAAGAAGTAACCTGAAATAAAATATTACAAACATTGTGTCTCTACATCAATCAAATTTTCGTTATGGATGTATTTCTTTTTTTTTTTTTTTTATTGGTAAATGCCATTACTAATCAGATCCTGTAGTAGCCTGGCTGCTTTTAAGAAATATCTCTAAGCATTTTCTTTTTAGGAAAGCCTTCAGTGCTAGTTTTTAATACTAGAGGTAATGCAAAGCACTTTTGAATATCTGCATACTTTTAAAAGTTATACAAGTGTTTATTACCAATATTAAAAAATTATCAAAAATTATTCTAGATATATCCAACTTTAATTTTTGGAATTTTAATTCATTTTGACTCTGGCTTACCGCAGCCAGACATTTCTTACAATAAAAGCAGTTTCAAAGCTGTAGTTTTAATTGTAATTTCCTAAAAATAGGCTATTATTTTAACCTTTCTTGTTCTTTATTAAGTTAAACACAGAACACACGGGATGAGAAGTGGATGAATATTCTCATGCGGTAATTATTAGATGCTGCAGACCCAAGTAGACACATTCGTAACAAGTCATTTCCATGGGTCATGAAAATGATCTTACTATGAAATCAATGTTGGACTAACCACTAACCAATTTTCAAGACCCATGAATATATCATCTCATGAAATTCCTGGGCTTTAGCATACCTTTGCGAGGATTGCACTAAGTACTTGTTGTCCATGAATTTAGCTATCTAAAAACATATATTTTCACCGCCCATAAAATAATGTTTGATTGCAATTCATGTGGTATGAGATTCATAGTGGTGAGTTTCAAGGAAAATTAATGTTTGGTTTAGAGCTGATTTGTGCCTAATCTCAAATTACCATCACATTGTTGTAAATAAAGTAGTTAGGAGGCTAACATTTGCTTTATCATTCATTGAATAAAAGTCACCAGTAATAACATCTGTGCTGACATTCTCCATCGGTTCTGTTCACGCATCTACTGTTTCACCAAGGATCCCATCTTCTTTGAACTTTTGTGGTTGGTCCATGTTAGTCTCCTATCCCAGAGAAGCTGGTTAGCAAGATCAGGTAAGGGCAATTCATTGATATGGCTAACCTGCTAGGTGACAACCTAAAGGCCCCGGAAGTGGAGCTGCAAACTTATCTTGACAGTAGACTTTTGGTGAGTTCATCAAAGAAACAGATACAAGAGATCACTGACATTGTGACATGGGTGAAGGCATTAGCGGTCTACATGTGGATTTCCTGCTGCTCACACCCTTCTAGATGGTAGGGCATGACGCAGTACAAGCTTCTGATTATGAAGACCTACCGCCAGTTCCATGGCAAGGCCTGGCTTCACTATGACACTGCCTTTTGGAAGGATGCACCTGCATCAGGCCTGGCAGACCAGTCATGCAAAAACCTCAACCTGTACAATTTCCATACTTGTTTGGTGCCACAGTCCCAGCCATCAGCTGCATCTTCTCCATTCCCTAACTCAGGCAGCTTGTCATCCAACTTCTGCAGATCACGAAGTGATAGCATCTGTCACTGGCCCTTCGGTCAATGCTGGTACTGTCACTGCTGTGATAAATGTGAAGGGGACCACCCCAACATCAACTGCCCCTTTCGTGCCTCCAAATCATATGAGCAGCACTCCCAAGCAACTACCTCATCTTGGTACAAATGCCAGCAGCATTGAGGTGGTCTATAGATCACCAAAGGCCACAGGGCATTCCATTACTGGTGCTTTTCAGCAAGATTTGGTCTCTCCTTTTAGAGTTACACCCACTAGTGCAGACAAACTGCAGCAGGAACTTTGTTTTCATCTCGATCAAAGAAGAGTGGATTTTGTGATTTCTGGTACTACTGGTGGTTTTTTTTCTTGGCTTTGATCCTTTGGCAGTATCATTGAGGTCTACGACCCAGAACATGCCATCAGCAGCACTTCACCCTGCCGTGATTGATCAGTATCTTTTCACAGAACTTCAGAAAGGTCATGCTATAGCTCCAATTCCAAACCTTCATGTTAGTTTCTTTGGAGTGACCCCAAAGAAGTACCAACATGGAAAGTGGTAGCTTATCTTGGACTTATCTAGCCCAGTGGGCCATAGCATCAACAATGGCATTCCTAGGGAGCCTTGCTCTTTACAGTACATGAAAGTAGACAATGTCATCGGTGGGATCATGTCATGCCCAACTCACTTGTCTGCCAGAACAACTTGGATTTGTACATTCCACTTTTTGGGAACTAAGGCATCCCCCTTCACCTAGATAAACTGAAGGGGCCATCCACCTGCTTAACAGTGCTTGGTATTGAGATGGATTCACTTGCCCTTCAGGCTTGTCATCCATCCATTGTTGGATACTAGGTCTTCCAAACAGTACTGTCTGAGAAAAGAGCTGGAATCTCTCATCTGCAATCTCCAACATGTAAAGTCATTCCTCATCGGGCATACCTTTTTACAGCATATGATCAACTTATTATTAGCGTTCCAAGGGGATGACCACCCCATAAGGCTTAATCAAAAATTTCATTTAGACCTCTCTTGGTGGCATGAATTCTTCCATTCTTGGGATGGCCTCAGTTATCTGTTTACCCCAATTGGGCTTCACTACCTGATTTTTTCTGTTTCCTCAGATGCTGCCAAAGCCCAGGGTTACAGCACACCCTTTGACCATCAGTGGTTTGTGGGGAAATGGTCAGCCTCTCAGCTGTCACTATCAATTGCATACAAGGAGCACTTCCCAGTGGGTCCCTCTTAGCAGCCCACCATTCCTTTGCCTTTGCGGCCTCTCATACTGCTAGTAGAGACAATTTTATTGCTGATGCCTTATCTCATTTTGATTTCCAGGGTTTCCATTGTCTAGCTACACACACAGCACCTGTGGCTACATCAGTCCTGCAGTCTTTACTGGCCCAGCTTCCCATGACTTGAAAGCAAATTATCCAATGGTCTTGCACCCTCCACTCAGCAGTCTATGGCTCTGCTAAACACCAATACCTAGCCTTCTGTGGTCAGGATACTCCTTGCAATTTATGTCATCCCTTTCTAACTGCTAGTGGACAAACAGTGATGCATTTCTGTGCATACCTTGCAGATTGTCTTCATCACTCCTTCTATTAAAGTTTATCTGTCCGCTATTTGCTCATTACACATTGACTACGGATATCCTGACCCACTCACTGACTGTCTTCAGATACAGCGGCTCTTAAGAGGGTTTAAACAACATCAGGGTTCCAATCTCCCCAGTGTCTGCCTGTGACTGCAGACCTTTAGGCCATTGTGCACAAGTCCTTGGACTTCTCCACCCCTGAATATGTCATGCTGTGGGTGGCTTGTTGCCTTGGCTTCTTTAGGTTTCTCAGAGCTGGTGAGTTTACAAAAAATGGGCCTTTCTATCCTTCTGTGCATCTGACAGTAGCAGATCTGCAGGTAGATTCCTCAAGAAATCCTTAAAGTTTCAGGGTGTTCATTAAATGCCCAAAGACTGATCCTATTCAGCAGGGCTGTTTCATTTTCCTTGGCTGTGGCTCCACATCTCTCTGTCCTGTGACTGCTTTATCCAACTACCTTCACTGTGGAGGGCCAGGCAAAGGGTCCCCTATTTATTTATCAGGATGGCCATCCTTTTTTGCAGGCCCATCTATCTTCATTCTTACAATCCACACTACAGACAGCAGGCATTCCAGAAAAGTTCTCTGGTCACAGCTTTAGAATTTTAGCTGCAACTACAGCTTCTCAGTGGGGCATTCCTGACCACCTCATAAAGAAGATGGTGCTCACACTCATGGATAGCATCCTTTCAGTAGCAGAACAAATTTCATAGCAGGTATAATACTCATAATTTCTCACTTCCAAATCTGACAGCGGGTGCTGTCAGATTTGGGCAATTTTTCTCAGGGCCATGGCCATCTGTTGCCATGAACCCCATTTCTCAAAGCTGACTGCACTCAGCTCAGAGGTCCTCCAGCTTGTTGTGGGGGCTCATGGACGGCTTGCCAGGATTTGCCAGCCATGAGAGAAGTATCCATCTACAGCTAGCTGCCAATAGTGGAAGCTCCTGAATGTTTCAGGCACCCAACCTCCAATTAGTGATGCAGTTATTAAATGCAGGTAAATGCAATTTAATGGCATTAACAACAAAAAACATCAGTCTAATATTCAGCAGTTTTCACATTCGCGCATGCACCAGAATTCTGTATTCTCTTTGTTGGAGGCATTCTTGCCTGTACTCTGAGTACATACTTGTAGCATTGTGAGGAGTGGCACCTCTTTGTCCAGGCAGTTTTTCCACACCCATTTCCTCCCCCTCTCCACTGTCTATTCAATATGACAGGTGCCTGTTCCCCTTTCCTGTGTTGGGGCTCATAGCTGGGTTGCCAGGATTTACCAGCTATGGGAGAACTCTCCATCTATAGCTAACTGCCAATAGTGGAAACTCCTGAATGTTTCAGGCACCCAACCTCCAATTAGCAATGCAGTTGTTAAATACAGTTAAATGTAGTTAAATGCAATTTAATGGAGTTAACTACAAGGAACATCAATGTTTTCTAGTAGCCAGTGGTTTTTCACATACGCGCATGCACTGGAATTCCATATTCTCTTTGTTGGAGGCATTCTTGCATGAACTCTGAGCGTGTACTTGTAGCATTGTGAGGAGTCACAGCTCTTTGTCCAAGCAGTTTTTCCCCACCCATTTCCTTCCTCTTTCTACTGTCTATTCAGTGTGACAGGCATCTGTTCCCCTTTTCTGTGTTGGGGCTCATAGCTGGGTTGCCAGGATTTGCCAGCCATGGGAGAAGTCTCTATTTAGGAGCTGGTCACCAATAGTGGAAGCTCCTGGATGTTTCAGGCACCCAACCTCCAATTAGCAATGCAGTTGTTCACATCATAAAATACTGCAAGACACCACTATCTCTTAGATAAAACCAAAATCTAAAACATTTCTTGCCTTACTTTTTTTCAAAAGGCATGCAGCAAGCGAGCACAGAATTTCTGCCAGAGATCAGTGAAATCCATCGCTTTCGCAAATGGCAGTAAGTGTTAACCATCGGTCTTTCTCTCCAAAAAATCACATGTTGACAAAATTTCTCCGCTAGCACTGCTTGAATGTGTTTGGTCCTAGTTCGTGCAAGGCTTCATCTAACCAACATCCTGTCAGACTACCTAATGTACATCAGCCTAGACAGTTTCTTTCAGTAGTTTCTTAGAAGCCTTTCATTGATTTCTTATAAGCAAAGCTTATAAGAAATAATTGTTATAAGCTTTGCTTACAAGAAACAATTCTTATGAACAAAGCCTATAAGAAATAATTCTTCATTAATTGAGAAATTAATGAAGAGAAAAAGAGTAAACCAATTTATGCTCCCAATATGTTTGCAGCACCATGTTTTTGGCTCCTTTGATTTGTTTCCAGTATTCTCTTATTAGTCACATTGTCACTAACCACTCATGGGTCACACCATCATTAGTCAGTCACAAGTCATGCAAGCTTTTTTTGTGTGAGAGGATATAGTTATTCTGAATCCCACAATGAACTACGTGAGGGGGTTGTCAATGTCAAAATAAACTGTTTTGTCAGAATAAAATGATGATTGACTGTCAAAACTTTTTCAAAGTTTTGTTGTGCTTATCTACAACAAGGTTTTTTGTTCCCTAAATCACCAGTAAGATGTACATGCATAATTAAGTATGGGGCTGTGCGGAAATTTTTCCTTTCATTTCCCTGCCTACTTGAAAAATTATTGACAGCCCTGCAAGGGGTTAATACTCCAATCACCAATAGGACTCAAACCCAGCAAAAATGCCACGAGTTAACAACTGTGCAAAAATAACAAGTGAAAATATTAGATTAAATCTAAATATATCTTTTAAAGTGCCATTATCCAAATTTAAATACATGCTACATACATGTCACTGAGGTGGCTCTGTACCAACCTTGGACCCGGTTGTACATAACCCGGTCTTTCCTATCACATCGTAAATCTGCCGGGTCTGCTATTCAGGATTGTTAACTGTCTCGTTAGATCTTTGAATTGCTCGGCAACAGAACTTTAAAAGATCCAATGCACTTGTTCTCTACTAAATGAAACTATGGTGTTGATTTCCAAACACATTCTAAGTTGGAAGGAAGAGAAAGGATAGCTGAATACCGTGGAATCCCGGTCCGCCTGAACCATAGGCGGCCCAAGCAGACTCTTAAAAACGTCCAATATGGACCGTACCACTCGCGGTAGAGAGAAAATTGACCTCGTACCCAAGTCTCTTTCGCGGCCGTGTCCAGTCTTCGTGTTGAAAGCATAACCAGAAAGAAGCAAACTTGGAAATTCAGGTAGAAAACACTCGTTTCCAGCGAAATGCGCGTGAAGTTTTGGTATTGAGACATGTCCCAGGGTGCAGCGATCTTAGATCGTAAAGTGTGGCTGAGAAAAATGCCGATCGGGAGGATTTTCGGGGCGCAAATCACCTCCGCGTGGACCAAGGTCGAAATCGGAGTGTGCAGCCTTGACTTCGTCTTTTGACATGGATAACAGTGATGGTAAAGCAAGCTTAAAACAGCAGAAATCGCCAGAAACTACGACGGATACACAGGGCATGAGTAAGTTTTTATTGATTTTACGTGTAAAATATTCAGATTTCGAAATATTTATCGTTGTAAATCGACCATATTTCGTTCCCCATACTATGCCTTATAACGTGTTCAAATTTTCAACGGTTCCTCCCGTAACTTAACACCGAGTCACACAACGCGTGACGCGTTCATGAATTCATCGTTGGCTTTTTCTCGAGACGTGAGCTTGGGCCGCCTGTGCCTGAACAAGCGACTAAATACAGGAATGGCTCCGATCTGTGATTGGATGATAAAAATAGTAAAAGTTAATAAGTTATATTTTAACTCCTTGCTCGTGAGTATTGTTTACCGCGTGTCTCAAAGCGGAACAATGAAATATCAATGCGACTGAAAACACTGATGTATCAAACAAGAAATGGTTACTTACGTAGCGAAGGGAAGGCAGCCTTTCTTGTTCAGCGAGGTCGTTCAGCGATATTCCGGCGATGAAAAAGTCATGTGCTGACTTTAGTCAGTTCAGGCGGACGATAAGAGACTGGAGCCATTCCTGTATTTCACCGCTGACAGGAATAGCTTCGACTCAAACGTTTATTAATTTTTTTCAATAATTTTTTAATAGTTTTTAAACAATTTAAAAAAAAAAAATTTTTAATTTTAAAACTAAACTAGTGAGCAGCGCTGTGCGAACAGTAGTTGTAAAACTTCTTTATTCTCTGACGCGTTTCGCCTAACTGTCGTAAACTTCTTCAGGGAGTTTTACAAGTGAACACCAAACGCCAATATTTATAAGCCATTGTTAGCGGCCATTGTTGGGACCAATGGCCATAAGGACTTGGCTGGACCTACGAAAAGGAATAGGCAAAGTTGTGAAAAATTTGAAAATTTCTTCTGAAAATTTTTTAGGCAAGGTGAGAAATATTTTTGGGAGCCACGGTTTTAGCTAAAAATTTTCAAATTTGAAAAATTGAAGCGGTTTTTTACAGATGATGCCTGGAAAGTAGTTGGCAAATTAGGTTAGGATGGCTCGTGTACTTTACAGAAAATGTGTTTTATGCTCTACTCATTCTTTCTTAAATTTAAGTGGTATAAATACCTTGTCTAAAACAGTACTGTGATACAATAGCAAACGAGATATACTCGTTCCAATACAGCGTCATGTGATAAACAGTCTTCATTAATTTTTGGAACAAGTTTTATAAAATCATTTCACTCTTTCTTGCTATGGCCGAAAACTGTTCGAAGATTGGTTGTACCATCACTGCAAACAGTCAAGGTACTTCGACATGATTCAGTGCGAGAGCTACTGCAACTGGTTTGACTGATAAGACGTTTTTTTTGGTTTGGTTTGCTTTTTTTTCCTTTTTAGGTCTAGTGGAGTTGTTAGAAATTACCAAGCAAAATTAATCCGCGACTTTCTTCCTTTAGGTGTTGTGCAAAAAAAGATGAGGAGCCCGATGAATGGATTTGTCCTTCATATGAATAATAATCTAGAAAATCAGTTTTCCACGAAAAAAAACTCCCTCGATTGCGGCCAAGCCTTATTTTTCCAGCAGAGAATGCCGTAAATTAAAAACATTGGTCGCAGCGTCACGCAACATTGCGTGATTTTCCAAACGTGACATGCAGTTTTTATTATTTTTTTAATATTATTAAATCTCCAAGTATCAGTTAATATTCTTGTAATTAAAATAATTACATCAAATCTTGCAGATGTATGGCAGATTATTTTTTCTCTGAACCTCCTAACATTTTACCATTTGAAGGGACTGGTATTGGCTATAAAAGTATAGTAAAATAAAAGGTTTTTGCACAACCTATGCATCGAGTTTTTGTTATAAAATATTGTATCCTTCTCAAAACTAGTTTATCAGAATAGGAATGAGTTACCGGGAACAAGTATGGATTTCATGATGATAGTTTCCAGATTTGTAAAAAAAGTTACTGCCTTCTAAAATTCTCAGTTCCTTTGCCTTGTTAGCCCAACCTCATGAAAACATTGCCAACAGGAGCGATTAGCAAATTATTGATACAGACAAGAGGGCCTATTCTCACATACATCCTCCTCAATCCTGTTAGCTCACTATGGTCATGACCTTTCAAACATGGTATTTATGCCACAAGTTTCCCATTTCCCTGACTAATTACTTTGTAATAGTGTTTATATGTTGACGAAATGGTTGGGTTGAAATATAATACAAAGACTTGCCAGTAGATAGTTTTATTACAGTTTTTATTCTGTGTAACGTAGGGCTGGAAAATAAACTAATAAGAGCTCCGCTCTTAGGCTTGGCTAAATCTATATATTATACGCATGAGTTGGAGCCATTCCTGTGTGCGGTGAAATACACGAATGGCTCCAGTCTCTGGTCGTCCGCCTAAACTGACTAAATAAGTTTTGTCAGCGAATGACTTTTTCATCGCCGGAACTGAACGACCTCGCTGAACAAGATAGACTCTGCCTTCTCTTCGTTATGTAAGTAGCCATTTCTTGTTTGACTCATCGGTGTTTTTACATTGGTATTTCATCGTTGCGCTCCGAGACACGCGGTAAACAATACTCACGAGCAACGAGTTACGATATAACTTATTAACTTTTACTATTTTTATCATCCAATCACAGGTCGGAGCCATTCCTGTATCCGATTTTGAAATGACTCGAATGATTACAGACCGAACTGGACGACATGAATTCCTGTTATCATTGCTTAATCAACAAGAAGTAGAGCGTGTTGTTGTAATAACCGACAGTCACAAGTTGTTTTGGTCTTGTGCTGTTGAGACTGATGCGTTTCCTGCGAGTTTTGATAAGTCTAAGGACCTTACCTCCTGTCGAATACAATTTCCTCAAGGTTATGTTTTTCCTCCCGCGTACTTGATGGGCAAATTGACAGCACGCAAACATAATGGCTTGCAAGGGAAGAATGCCATATCCATTGTAATCCTTAAGAAAATAACACACTCAAAAGGTCATTTCATTTTTAGTTCCTTTTTAACCAGTTAGCTCTTGACTTGCTCTCTACTTCGCTCTTTACTACTGATCATAGCGTTCATGCGGTGACTGAATATTAAAATGCTAAACGCCAAAAAATTGGAAATAGTTAATTTTTTGTCTCACCCAGTGGGGTGTGATTTCAAGATCTTGCAAGTTATTCCAAAACCGTTTTCGTTATCTTTCTTTGTGGAAAATATCACACCATGGTAAACTCATCTGGCTAGAATTTGCAGCAACTATTGATAATTTTCATTTTTCTGTTCCTTTCTCAGAAGTTTTCCTCAGTAACAGTGTCCGCGTACAATTAAGTACTTTTCCGGCCTTCCTATGCTCTCTGGCCTTCCGTTAAGAAATTCACGGGAAACGATGTGAAATAAGGAAACACAATGTTTTCCCTCCTTATTATGTGCAATGTGAACCTGTTCAGAAAAGTACCCAGGCTGAGATAAGATCAGCACACAAACGAATTCGCAGACACGAATTTCACTTTATCCTTGAACAGTTCACCGACGATACATTCACTCTTTGTCAGGTTTAAAAAGAAAATGTCATTCGCTTAACAGTCGGTTTTACATTTAAAAAAAAAGAATAAATGTTGCAAATACAATAGAATACAAAAGCCGAAGGTACAAAATCTAGAAGCAAAACATACAAACCTTATCGGCGTTTTCCGTATTCAAGAAACGGCACAGCTTGAACTTGGACGTTAACTGAACTAAAACTAAACGTGCTTATTACAAAATATGCATGATGAAGGATCTTTAGGTGTAGAAGAGTCCCTTGTGACATAAAGGTCGGTAGTTCGTGCATCCAACGAAAACAAAGAAAAAAAAACTACCAAAAAAACTACCAAGTGACTGAAATATGCTAATGCAAATACCGCAGTAACAACCAAGCTGAGATAAGATCGTGTGTATCGACTACTTTGCTCAAACTGTTTTCAGTACTATTTCAAAAACGAGTGCGAGGGTTTCATCGGGTGTCCAAAAGCGAGAAAACATTTGAAACCACAAGGCCGCAGGCCGAGTGGTTTTATTGTTTTCGAGCGTTTGGAAACCCGATGAAACCCGAAGCACGAGTTTTTGAAATGACTTCTCCAAAGAAACAATACAAAATTATGCAGTGTTGTATTTTTCCCATTTTTCTTTAAAATGCCTTGTATGTGTGATTTGTCGTTTTCAGTCGGCATTCATTGTATTTGTGACCTTTTGTTTTTAATTATCCAATAGTTTCGCGTTACACCAAATTTGTGTTCCAAAAACGTTGTGAACTTGAAGTACTTTAAATGTTGTTTTTGCCATGGCCGAAGGAAGATTTCGCTTTCCAAAAACAATCGAGGAAGAAGAACTTTGCGTAAAGAGGGCAGTACCGAAGTCTACTAGATATAAAAATAAGTGGGCAGTAGGTATTTTTGAGGATTGGCAACGAGTGCGAAGTGTCAAGTTTCCAATAGTCGAAGTTGGTAGAGTTTTCAGAGAGTATGAATTGGACAAAGTTCAGCCGCTTACTCGGCCCATAACAGAGATGGACGTATTGACGCTGAAGTATTGGTTATCCAAATTTGTTCAAGAGGTGGCGAAGTATTCCAAAGATCCATAACTTTCGAAAACGTGGTGCCAGATTGTCTGCGGCATTTGCTGATTCATGGTGGAAAAGAACCCTGCCATCGAGTTCAATCCCTCGGACTCTTCAGACAAAAGGTGCGTGAATTGGCGTTATTGGAGAGGGGGCTGTTTGATATTTTAAAACTTAAGGAAATTGCATCGAACTTTTCTTTTATTTTCATCAGATCTGCTATCTTTAGACGAATATTGAACGCAGAAATGAAGGATGGGACTCGAGCTGGCGTTGGTTTGAAAGCGAAACAAAAAGAAAAAGAGCCAGTCATTGATGAAGAAGAAAGGCAGCTGTGACAAAGTGGAGTATTTGGAATGAAGACGGCTAAGTCTTTGTTAAATGTTGTATATTACTATAATGGCAAGTTATTTGGTCTCCGTGGAGGATTGCATAGGCGAATCTGCTTAGAGAATTTTGAAATAAGTGATAATTACATCCCTTTTGAAGAAAATGCGTCCAAAACATCTCATGGAGGCTTGCTTGATTTGAAATATGAACCGCGCGTCGTGAGGCATATTTGTCATTCTGTGGGTGAACATCATTAGCCTTGTCTTATTGAATATTACCGCCTTTATATTGGTCTTGTGCAAATTTGCGCGAAAGAAGTTGATGCATTCTATTTCGGGCCTAACGCGAAAAGAATGTGCTTTGACAAATTACCTGTGGCTATTAATACGCTCAAGGCTGTGCTCTAACGGCGCCCGGTCGCCTGAGGCGACTAACATTTGGCCTCGGGCGACTGAAAATATTTTCTTGGTCGCCCGGCCGGGCGACTGGCTAGTGTTGGTTTCTTGATTTACAGTCAAAAAAAAAAAAAAGAAAATGTTGTTCAATCGGGCGCGCGTTGATATTCAAAGGTCGTTCCACGTGAATTTACGTGTAACATAATTATCGACTTTGATCGTGACAAGCTGCACAGTTTTCGATTTTAACCGCTTTTCCAAATAGTATTATAATTTTTCCTTTAAATTAGGATGGCTCGTTAGTAAGTTTTTGAAAAGCAATTGTTACTTCTGCTCTGACAGGCGTAAAGTACGGTCGACGATTAATAAATCGCTAAATGAACACGGGAGTCGTTCTTTTAAAAGAAAATGTTGTTCCATCGGGCGCACGTTGATGTTCAAAGGTCGTTCCACGTGAATTCACATGTAGCATAATCCTTGACTTTGAACTTGACTAGCTGCACAGTGTTCGATTTTAACGGCTTTTCCAATAGCATTACAATTTTCAAAAGAAGTTGTTACTTCTGCTCTGATAGGCGTAAAGTACGGTCGGCGATTAATAAATCGCTGAATAAACACGGGAGTCGCTCTTCTATGCTAATTTAATATTTTAGCCGGCTTTTTACTGCCGTGTCTGCGAGGCAAAAACATAACTTAAGATTGTTTTTCCAGTAAAACACGATGTATAAAAAAGAAAAGATACGTTTTTTTTTGTGATTGTTTTAGAAACGGGTATAAACTCTATAAGTCCCGCATTGTCCTTGGTGTCGTGACAAGTTATTACGTATCATGCACTAAAAATAAAATCGACCGAATCCACAAAAAGCTCATTTGTCTTGAACATTTCACCGATAGGTTTTCAGGAGGTCAAAGGATACGATGTTTCATGAACATAAAAACAATAAATAAATGCACATAGTTCTATTTGACTCGTTACGAAAACAGTTTGTTTAATTTTTAATAATTAACTGACTGATTTATTAATTTGGGCGACCAACTAGGAGGCCCGGGCAACTCAGCTAAAATGTTTGGGAGCCCTTCGGGCTCCCCGAAATTTTGAATTGGGCGACCATCTTTTAGGCCTGGGCACCCAAGCTAAAACGCTTGGGAGCCCGAAGGGCTCCCTGAAATTTTCCTTAGAGCACAGCCTTGAATACGCTTAATCGATTATTGGCCGATATGTGCGAGGCTGCCGGAATAAAGTGAAAAACTGCGCACTGTTTACGCGTAACGTGTGGGTCAAGTTTGTGTAATGCTGGTGTTGACAAGAAGCTAATTCGCGATAGAACGGGTCATAGATCGGATGCTTTGACGAAGTATGAGAAAGCTAATGAAAAGGTCCAGACTAATGTATTAGCAATACTAGGTCCTAAGTTGGAATCATCAACAGTAGGTGCGACAATTAGTGTCGATTCTAGCAGCGAGTCCGTGTCCCTGAAGGTAGAAAAAGTTTCTCAGAATGTGGGTATGGATACTATACTAGTCTGTTTCGGTGACTTTAAGAAATGTACTGTAAACTTTAATTTCAAATGAGTCGAGCTTGTCAGTTTGTAATTTGAAATGTCTTTCCTGGCCATTATTTATTAAAAATTAAGTGATGAACACTGGTGATGAAAATGTGACGAAACAGTACTGATGAAAACGTGATGAAACGCTTGTTATTTTCAACTGATGTTTCTCTGAGTTTCAGTCATCCACCTGGCCCGAATGGGGCGCTCTGGTTGGCTTATAACGCCATGAATTATTAATGAGTTTGAGAATTTATATTGATGCCAGGAAATGTGCGTGCATTGCGTGCCCAGGCGTCCTTCACGAATCATACCACTGTTTAGAGATTTTTTGTGACATCAAAATCAAAGAAGCCGTTTTGACTTGATCCTGTTCTCAGTTGTTAACTGCTGTAAATTGACAAGATAGGGTTACTTTGGATCTATTTCTTTAACGTCATAACTTTTAGTAAAATTGTGCAAATGGAACAAAAGTTAAATCACCAACACATGCGTATCGACAATCGCTTGGCAAACAATAAAAGCTCCATACTTAATAAGTCATCAGGTTGTACCTGGTAGGTAACATTCAAATTATTAAAAATAATTGGATTATTTGACTGGCTTAGTTTATTCGGATTTCGAATTTTTTTTCTGTTTGTGGCTCCGTACTTATTAAGACTCTTACAGCGTAGCAGTGACGTGCTGAGAGGGACTGTACAGAAGACGACTGAACTGGTGTGGCAGGCGCAGTGGCAAGGCACGCGCACATGTGCTTTTTTCAGTTTGTAAACTTTACCAAGAGGCGGATACGATTATCACGTGAGCCAATAGGAGTTTGCAGTTGAACGGTCGTATTTTGAGGATTTTTTTATCTGTGATGCCATTTTAATAGTGATTTTTGGGATCTACCGGTGAGCCACAGAAACAACCCGTAAGAAGTTGAAAAAATGACGAATAAGGTCCAAACCTGTTGTTATAATAGTGGGCGAAGGCTCTGATGCGTGCTATGCTGTCGGCCAGAGGAAGATTAGGCGTTTCCGTATCTTTGTTACAAGAACGGCGGAGGTAACTTCCTCAAGTGTGGATATCTATCACAGCCCTTTTTTAGGAGTGTAGGTTAGGTTTACAAGCGCACACTTTTTAGAGATGCAACTCATAAGTTGTATCGTGACATGCAATGTCAGATTTTGTGCCTCGAAAAACTTTCTTTAACTAGAGGGAATCTACCAAATGTCAGTTTAGTAAGACACGCAAACACAAAAGAGCTAGGGGACAATGAAATCCAAAAGCAACAAGGATGACTGACTATGGGTGAAAAAGATTGACAAGGATTGTAAATGACTTCAGAATAATAGTTTCATAAAATAGAAGTAACAATCAACCAAGAAGGAAGATCGATGAACAAAACTGGAGAAGACTACAAATGACTACAAAATATAAGTTCGGTAAGGTAGAAAAAAAAGAGGTGAAAAGTAACCAGAGGGGAAAAGGATGTGTTGGGATAGAGAGGATTGATACGTATTGCAAATGAATAAAAACATTCAGAAGCCAGTGAATAGATCAAGATGGAACATGGATAAAAGAGACATAGAAACGAGCTGCGAATGAACAAAAGCAACAAGGATGACTGACTATGGGTGAAAAAGATTGACAAGGATTGTAAATGACTTCAGAATAATAGTTTCATAAAAACAAGTTTCCGTATCGCTGCCACAACATTAAAGTCAGTTCCTGTTATCAAAGACGTTATTTTATCAAAATCCGAAATTGAAAAGTATTTATCAGATCTTAAATGGAATATAGCTACCGGTCCCGACCAGATTTCTTCTAGAACTCTAAAAACTGCCGGGAATGCGTTGGTCCATCCATTATACCATATTTATTGTGAAAGTCTAAGATCTGGCTACGTGTTTGAACAATGGAAAGTGGCTAGGCTGAGCCCTATCCACAAAAAGGACGATGAGAGCGACATGAGCAACTATCGGCCAATTTCTATTCTCAGTATACCCAGCAAGATCCTTGAATCAACGGTCTCTCAGAGAATCGTCAACCATACATTCCACGAGCACAGTTTAGTCACTGAAAACCAATGGGCTTATAGGAAAGGCTTTTCTACTGAATTAATGCTTATAAAACTGACAGAACAATGGAGACAAGCGGTTGATAACAGTAAAGTTGTCGGCGTGGTTTTTGTCGATTTTCAAAAGGCCTTTGACTGTGTATCGCATAAAATATTGCTGCATAAACTCGAGATTGACTTTGGGATCAAGGGCAACCTGGCTGCTTGGCTTCACAGCTACTTAAAGGGGAGGCGACAGTTCACAGTCATTGACGGCGCAGCCTCTGATTTTGCTCGCATTAATACAGGCGTTCCTCAGGGATCAGTCCTCGGTACAACCTTGTTCGCACTTTACACAAATGATCTACCTGATAATATAACAAATGCAACTGTTTTTATGTACGCAGACGATACCACCCTGTTCTGTATCGGAGACACCGTAGACATTGTTATTGCCGAACTAAATGCTGCTCTCAAGGAACTAGAGCTATGGTGCTTAAGAAATCAACTATTGCCTCACCCCAAGAAATGCGAAGGCATGCTAATTCATCGAGGAAACTTCAATGGTCCACTACAGTCATTAATACTGATGAATCATTGTATAAGATGGGTTAAACACACCAGGCTGCTTGGAGTCTATATTGATAATAGACTTAACTGGGACTACCATGTCAAAGCACTAAAGATCAGCTTTGCAAATAAGCTTAACATGCTGAAGCGCAGCTTGTTCTTACCAAGACCCATGCTACTGGACTTATACTTTAAAGTAATCTACCCATCAATTATATATGGTATCACCGTCTGGGGCGGCCTTACTAATAAGGAGGGCCTAATTGCATTAGAGTCTTTACACTGTAGAGCGGCAAAATTAATTTTTAACTGGCCATGGGATATGCCTAAGTCTGACGTACTAAGCAAAGCTCGATGGTCTTCTATTGAAACCACATATAAAGTTAATTTAGCTAAACTGATGTTCAAAATAGATAAGAAGACTTTACCTATATCCATCTTAGATACCACCGAAGAAGTTGATGTGAATACTAAGAAAAATCTAAGAAGTAATGCCAACATAAAAGTACCAAAATTCAATACATATTACATGAAAAACAGTTTTTCCAGAAGAGGACCTATCGTTTTTAACACACTTCTCCAAGAATCAAATTTAAGAAATATAACCATTAAGCAGCTCTCCTCGTTAGCCTACAAATCAAAGGCACTTTTAAATTTGAACTTTAATTCCATTTCTCCACAGACAGTGAATTTTAAGGACCCCAATTTTAAATATTTTTAGATCTTCTAATTTTGATAGGCTACTTTAATTATTGTATTTTACTACATTTCATTTTATTCCATTTTACGCACGACCCCACAAGCGTGTAGTCGCTTTAACAATTATCGTGTTTAAATAAAGTCTTTGTATTGTATTGTATTGAACAACTAGAAATGTCTGTGCTAAATCACTGTAAATTGGTTTTAGATGCGCAAACAGTGACTTTGCTCTTTAAAATTCCGGGTTACATTGTGAGTAAGATCTAAGTTGAAGAAAATACTTTCGTAACCTTTTTTTTTTGCTCCAGCTCGCGCGTGTCGGACCAAAGAGTTTATGCTTACGATTTGCCAAACAAAGGGGGAATAATGCGAGTGTGGCTGAGAGGTTCTGTTGAGAATGTTTAGTTTGTTAGCAGTCTTTTTCAGTTTTCTATAGAGTCATCTTCCGTAACACGAGTGCAATAACAACCTCGAAGGATTTTATTTTTTCCCCCTCGCTGTGCGTTCGCTCTGCCGTGCGCACTTTGCGCTTCATCGTTGAACACAACCTTAGCAACCGCCCCAGAGCCAGAAATATACAAATATGTTCACGTTGCGCAATGGTTGAAACATAAGGAATTTGCGTGTAAAATGAACTGTCGCGCTCTCAAAGATCCGGACTAGTTTTCAACAAGGACAAATTCACCCCGCTCAAGTGGTTGTTATTTTTTCATTGTGTGAATTTCTTGGGCTGATTTAGCGAAATTCAGCCTGGATTAATCTGCTTTGCTCTCACCATAATCCTTTCCTAGATACGTCTTTTAGAAGCGCCAACAAAACAAATCCACTGGAAGCAAAACGCTGTAAATTCGCTCCAGACGGCCCGACCACCCCAAAGTTTCACAGGCATCACAGGCGATGATGTTACTTTATGCTCGTGTTCCTCATTCCAGTGCCGTGTTCAATGAAATGGGATTAAAGTCCACCAATTCTAGCCTAAAGATTTGCAGAGAGGCTCCGTACAACTTGTAAAAGCATCGCGTGCAGTGAAATCTTGCCGTACATAGTGACTCTGAGACCAGGAAGGACTGTGCTTTTTAAAGATCTCCACACTAATGTAAACATGGCAACGATTTTGCTGAGGCCATCTCCGACGATACAAAAGAGTAAATATACAGTCATTTGTCAGTCCAACAGTTTGTAGGTGGCATCAACAAGGATCATTTTCGGGAATTTGAAATAAATTCTGCATATGTTTATCCTGATAGAATATACCTTTAAAGCTGTTGTCTTTATCAAATACAAACTCAGTTGAGATGTCTACGATTGCCGCTTTATGTTCGAAATTTCTTTAAATGTAAGCTTTGGCTCGGTGGCTTCTGCAACCTTCTGCTGCAGAATTTTCGGATTCGCGTGTAGGTTGATTGCTTCCGTAATGTTGTCAATATTGTTTTTTTTTTTCACGCGGGACGCTCTTTGCCACGGAAGGTGGTCGTAGATGGTCTTGTTGGCAACGTGTTGAGTCGGATGACCTCGACGCGCTGTCCGTCTTGCGACAGAATGAGATAAATCTCAAAAGGGCATTCTTGCCGAAATATTCTTGTGTTAAGTATTCTTTGCGTTCGTCTCCTTGCTCTCTCGCCGAACTTGCAGAATAATTTTAGCGAATAGTACTTCAAAGGTGGTCTAGCAATCGCAAAAACGTTTAGGAACAGACGCCTCAAAGCAGCTTCCAAAGTGCGTACATCTCTTTTCCATAGTTCACAAAAATCATGGTCTTTACACTTGGCTGTCAGCTTTTCCGTTTTCGTCGCTCCCCTCGATATGATTTGAAGAGAGGCAAATTTCTTCATCCCTGACTTCCGACAACCCCTCACTCTTCCTTGAGGTTAGACCATCTTCTTTTTCCTCCGTCGTGTCATTGTCGTTCCTGGCCCAGGAGAATTTGGAGAATCGTAATTCTGTGCAATTTCGAGGATTTCCGGAGAGGGACCGCCAACGTAGGTTTCTTCGTAGTCTTTCATTTCAAGATTTCCTGTTTGGACTTCGGTTTTGATTTTGATTTTTAGGTGTTTCTTGCTTATTCTAGCCGCAATCCATTTCCGCTCCATGTGTTGGTGAGTAATTCCCGCTCTAGCACTGTTTGTCTTCGTTTTGGTTTCTTGGCGCTCTTGTCCTCGAATACGAAGGTTTTGCTTGATGCTTTGTTTGTGGCTTAAGACACTCCCCCTCATTATTCGCGCTCTCACTCCTTAATTTCCCCCACTCTTCCGTTCTCTCCTTCTCATTGTTGTCCTCGTTACTGCGCTCGACGTCAGAAATTACCGCTATATTAGCGACGCGACGGATATGACAAGGGACAGCACCGCCTCGCCTTGGGATTCTCTCTCTTGTTATTCCAGTCGAAGAAATATCTTAAAAAATCTGAATATTGTGAAAGGGAGACAGAAACCACTTCAAGCCTGTTGGAAGATCGGTAAGACTTTTAAGAAATTTATTTCTCTAAATCTCGGGAGCAGTATAAGCAATTGCGCCAACTACTACCACGGCCACGCCACAGACATTACTATATGTTTGTGTCAGAAGTTTGAGACCAGCTTCAGAGGAAAGGTGATTTGAACCCAAAGTTCGATAGTGAGCTTCAACCATTCCAGTATGGGGCTTAGGTTTCGTGTCTATTTCTCTGTGAATGGCTTCTACAAAGGGTGCAATTATATTCTTCTTTTTTTTCGTTACCTCACAACAAAACGTGTCGCAGTAGTAATATCTTTTAGTCGTAAGGTCGATGTAGAGTAATGCCCAGTGACATCCTTGATTTCCCGGCCTGCTGATAAAGACTTCGCCCAACACAGATTTTCCTACGTTTGCAAAGAGAATAACACATTTTGGAGAACGCTTGATATTATACCTTAGGTATTCTAGGATATCGTTCTCATTCTCCAGATAATGTTATTCAATAAGAGTGCAGCGGTGAGCTCGTTTTCTCCATGTAGCATTTTCACGATGCCACTGATTATGGAGAAGTTGAACCAACCACTCCCCGCGATGGTGGAAGAATGCTCTGGTTGTGTGGTAGGAAACCATGATCGTTGGGGGAGTTCAAAATCTTATTAGCATAAGGAAAATGAACACGTTTCACAGGGACATTAATTTCCTTTTTCTTGTTTTTGAACATCACTCTTCACATCGCGGAAGCGATATATTATAAGTAACACCTCGATTGACTCCGTTGTCAATGTTCCCATATCGCAGGAAATAGCAACATATTTCCCCTTTTCACAAAAAGCTTTCATTTCCTGACAAGAGGATTGTGAAGGCATACTTCTCAGGGTCAAAATATCTGAGGACGTTTTTGGTAGCTTTGACAAGAGGGTCATCCTAGCTGTCAGAATAATACTGGGATATTCTAAAGCACCTACTTGATACCTCGTTGTGCTCTCGAACGTATCAGATTTAACAACATCCTCAAAAGAAAATAAAGAACACAGTAAGAAGAATATTAAACCTCAACAATATTGGGAGATAGGTATGCCCATCAAATGCGGCTAATTCAATAACTTTTGAGGCAGGGGACCTCACTGAAAAATCAGGCGGCGAGAAATAGGCAAGAAAAAAGCATTTTTGTGAGATCTACAGTTATCTAAAGGTCTAGTTAGACTTAAGACATCAACTGGGAGTAGGTAGAGGGAGGGAGAGAGGGGCGGTAAGGGGGCAGGAACTGGGTTGTGGAGTTCAATTCCGTAAAAGCCTACACGGCCTTGTCTCCTGCTAGTCACCATCTATTGAAGAGACCATTATTAAGTCAGAAAAAAAATCCAGGTGTGTGTTTGTTTCCATGGCACCCACTCAAGGATCATAAACAACTTTTCCAGCGGAACATAGTTGTCCCTGCATCTACAACGCGTAGTTTAATGAAATTCATCAACTGCGGACACTACCGGGCTAAATTTGCACAATATTTTGTGAAATCTCGTAAAAACCGCTATAAAACATTTTATGATAAAGCCTTGAAAACGTTTTTTCAGTTTACAAGTGTGTTTTTAAATTAATAGTCCATTTAAGACCGTTTAGTCAGAGCGTAATATAAAATTTAACCGTCATCCGTAACAGGCATTGAAAACTTCAGCTTCAACCTTCAAATTGAAAAGGAATTAACCGTTAATCGCGGAAGCTAACCCCTCCCCCCCTTCACTAATACCCTCTTAAGCAGGCTCTGTTCACTTTTGATAGCTGTTAGCTTGCGAGTGACAATTACTGTTGTTAAATTAGTAAGCACATTATTGCATTTTAGCAATATTCCCGATAATAAGGTGTTGTTGGGACTACCATTTACTTCTTTCTTGGAAATATATCGTAACATTAAAATTGTGCTGGTAATTTTTTTAAAATGCGATTCGAACAGTAATAAATCTATTAATTCATACACATAAATAAAAAAAGGAATCCAACAGATGACGATTCCCCGCTCGAGAGTTGTTTGCAGCTAACACTTATGAAGTCATTTCATGCGTGTTGAATTTTTTTGGGAATGTTTTTTTTAAAAGTGATGATTTTTTGTCCCTTTCTTTTACAAGAGCACGCTATAAGCTATTGAAGAACTCTCGTGAATTTTCAAAATATGCAAGGCCCAAACCTCTCATCTACTCTTTGCCTTGGTGGTGTGGGCTTTAATAAAATGTTCACCAAATATAATAGAAATGGTAATCCAATCTTAATTTTTATTGCTAAGACGTTGACGGCTGATTACTTTGTCCTATCTAAAATATAAGAGGGTGTGAATCTTAGGTACCCGCTAATCATGTGATCATAATGATCCTATGTTCCCACTAATCCTATGTTTCCATTGATCCTATGTACGTACCGACCCTACGTCCCCACCGATGCCATGTTATCACTGATCCTATGTTTCCACAGATCTTCAGTGATCACTAACCCTCTGTTCCCACTGATCCTTTGTACCTGCTGATTCTATGTTCTCACAGATCCTATCTTCCAACTGATCTTATGTTCCCGCTGAGCCTGACGTCATATCCTTAAAGGAAAAGCAGATGGGGTGCATCTGAAGAATCACTTGCTTAGGAGAAGACGTTTTAGTCGTTTTTCCAACGGGATTTGACAAGACATGATTCGGAAAGTGATAAAATTGTATCGCCCCACTGAGTTGTTGTTGTGAGTCCCATGGAGTATACGCGGAAGCAACAAGTCGAAAATCTCAAGAACACACACCGGAGTTTTTCCAGGAAACCCACTGATCTTATGTTTTCACTGAACCTATGTGTCTAGTGATCCTACGTTCCCACTGATCCTACGTTACCATTGACGCTACGTCCCCATTAATCCTATGTTTCCACTTATGTTATGTTCCCTCTGATCCCATATATCCACGGATGCTATTTTCTTATTGATCCTATGTTCCCACTGATTCTATGTTTTCCCAAATCCTACGTTCCTACTGATTGTGTGTTCCCACTGATCCTACCTGTCTACTAATCCTATATTCCCACTGATCCCTTTCTGCCACAGATCCTGAGTTTCCACTGATCCTATGTTCCCAAGAATCTTAAGTGTGTTTATTAGGATATTCTAAATATATTCTATGTACCCACTGATCCCAGGTATCTACCTATCCCAAGTTCTCACTGTTTCTATATTCTCAGTGGTCCTCGTTCGTACTGATCATGTTCCCACTTAACCTACGTGTCTAGTGATCCTATGTTCCCACTGATCCTGTGTACTTGGTGATCCTATATACCCAGTGATTCTATGTTCCCACTGATTCTTATGTTCCCACTGATTCCTATGTTCCCACTGATCCCTATGTTCCCACTGATTCCTATGTTCCCACTGATCCCTATTTTCCCACTGATCCCTATGTTCCCACTGATCCCTATGTTCCCACTGATCCCTATGTTCCCACTGATCCCTATGTTCCCACTGATTCCTATGTTCCCACTGATCCCTATGTTCCCACTGATTCCTATGTTCCCACTGATTCCTGTTCCCACTGATTCCTATGTTCCCACTGATTCCTGTTCCCACTGATCCCTACATTCCCACTGATCCCTATGTTCCCACTGATTCCTATGTTCCCACTGATGCTATGTACTCAGATCTTACATTCTCAATAATTCTATGTTCTCACTGATTCTATGTAACCATTGATCCTTTTTACCCACTTATCATATGTTCCCAATGATTCTATGTTCTCTCTGATTCTATTTACTCACTTATCCTAAGTACCCACTGATCCTATGTTCTTAGTGATCCTATGTTCCCACTAATCCTATCTTTCCACTGATCCTATGCTCCGAGGGATCTTACGTTCCCATTGATTCCACATGTTTACTGATCCTATATTCCCACTGATCCTATGTACACACCGATCCTATGTTCCCACTGATCCTCTGTATCCACTGATCCTGTGTTCCCATTAATCCTAAGGTTCCTCTGATCATAGTTAGTAGAGGTCTCCTCTACTAACTATGCTGTAATCCTATGTTCTCACTGGTCACTATGTTTAAGGAATCTGATCATTGGTTTGTAATTCTGGAGCAATATGCTTCTAATAAGCCCTGATCAGAGACAATAATTCTGAGAACTACTTGATTTACAGAAAATTTCTACAGAGACTCAATAACTTACCGGAATATTGGGAACAGCCCTCAATTACAGACACCAGATGGTTTTCTGTGCTCTTGCTTTTTCCTGCTTTAGCTAGCAGTAGCACTGCTGGGCATGTTGACTTCCTAAGGCTCTACCTCAACTCCAGCTGTGGTATGGTAAATTTTCTCTTTTAGGCAGTGCCATATTTTATAGCTTGTAACAGAGCAGTAGTGGATTTTTGGTTTCTCTTCCCTTCTTTTTTGTTTTGTTTAATTGTGGTATTTTTTAATGTTTAAGTTTCTTTTCATTTTTTGTCTTCAGTGTGGAAACAGGCTAACACTAAAGGCGCACACAAGTTCCTTGCAGCTAGTAAATGTCGAAGATCTCAGTTTTGGTCCACCTGGAGGCAGTTGCCAATGTCAAGAGGAGACCCCTGCCTACAAGGATTGAAGAGCCAGGTGGGATTTGGAGTTTGCTATGAAAGGGGAGCAAAAGATTTAGAAATGGTAACAGGAGTGAAACATTTTTGCTGGCTCAGTTCTGAAAATCCATCTGATACATATACATATACATATACATATGCATATGCATATACATATACATATACATATATATATATATATAAATATTATGAGAGGAAAAAAGGACGTAACTACATTTCCCAACAAGCCTGTTTCGTGAATCGCTTCACTCTTCAGGGGTTTAATATATATATATATATATATATATATTGTGGGAGGAAAAAGACAAATAAACTACCAGTTCATCCCTACAGACCTGTTTCTTGGTTGCCCACTCATAAGGGGATTTAACGAGAAGAGATCTTTACCATCGCTCATATACAATATGATCTAATTTATGCAGTGCGGAATTTAACAGTTAGTTGTTGTGTAGGAGGGCTTTGTTTCTGTGGTGGCAGGAAGACACGAGTTCATTATGTTTGTTTAGTGCAGATAGTTCGAGTCGGTAGATGATTAAGAATTTTTCTTTTAGGCAGAGATTACATCTTTTACTTGAGCTGTTGTACAGCGAGTGTGATGAGAGAATGCACCAGAAAATAAAGTGCTTGATGTTGTTGTCTTTGAGGGTCCAGATGTGCTCGCTGAGTTTGGTGGAGTTTTTGTGATTAGCATGGCGGAATGATGCAGTGTGGTTTCTGTATCTTGTTTTGAAGTCATTCTCTGTGAGTTCGATGTATGTTTCTGCCATGTTGTTGCCTTTGCGCGTGATGGTGGCTTGGTAAATTACTGATGGTTGTGGGCAGTTTCCATTGAGTGGACATGCATCCTTTTGTCGGCAGTTGCATGTCTTGTTATTAATGGTAGTGGCAGTGGCAGTATCATGAGCCTGTATAGATGCAGTTAGGATGCATTTGTTATGGTTGTTGATTATTTGTTTCGTGTTGTTCATGCAGCTGTAACTGATCTTGATGGTGTTTCGGTTGAAGATTTTTTGAGCTTGTGATCTTTGGGAAAGTGTTTGTCTACTAGGGCGAGGAATTTGTGTCCAATGTTGGTGCTGGTGTTCTTGCTGAAAGGAGGGTTGTACCAGAGGATGTTATTGTGTTGTCGGTTTTTCCGTTTGCATGTTTTGGCTGGTTCGTATTGTAGTGTGTATGGAGGGGCGCTGCATACCAGAAAGCACTCAACCAAAGTGGATACCACAGAAACAAAGCCCTCCTACGCAACAACTAACTGTTAAATTCCGCACTGCATAAATAAGATCATATTGTGTATAAGTGATGGTAAAGATCTATTCTCTATTCTGGTATTTTCTCCATAATGTTTGGTATATGTAGATGAGAAAGAAACAAGATAAGCTCTTGACTCATCCACCCTTTTGATTCACAATCAATGTTTTGGCCTCTGACCTTTGGCCTTCAGGTGGGATATACAAGTTAAAAACACATCTTAACCTAAGAGAACACTATAAGAGAGATTATCTAAGAGGCCTAGCTCATTTTGGTAACACCCTGTTTTGAAGGATTAATAGTTAGGCTCATGCCTTTTGCCAATGGGCTAAAACCCCATGGCTAAAGGGTAGTTGAATGCCAAAAGCAGTGGATTGAGAAGGTGACTAATTGACATTTCAAACACCAGCCTGCTAGGTTTTGGCTTAAGGGTGGGGGAGGAGTTTTACAAAATTCATCTTCACTCAAACAAATGTCCATAAATCACAGTTTTGCAAGGGAAAACTTCCTCTTCCACTCATCAAATTTTATTGATACATTTGTGACTTTAGAAACTGACAATGATCATGAAATGGCTGATATCTTTAGGGCAGACAGGCATAAAAATTGTTTTTAATGTAACTTTGAATCCTGAGATATCCTTATTTTGCACCAAATTTCAAAAGAAATAGGAAAGCTTATTTAGAGTTAACTTCTTGCAAAGTCCCATGCTGTTATCCTGCTTGTAAAAAATGTTTTCTTCTAGTATTTACACAGAGCAAAACATTGAAACTTAACAGGCATCAACAAAAAGTTTTGCTTGATGCCTGTTTGTCATTGACAAAGTGACTCCAGATTATATCTCTTATCATTGGTTCAGGAGGTAACCTGAATCCCAAATCATTGTTTTGTGTTCTTGGGAGACCTGTGCTTGTATATGTGTCAATCTTTCAAGCTGACATGTTTTACATCCTCAAAAAAGTTAAATCTTTATAATTTAAGGAACAACTCTTCAGCATTATTATTGTATATAAAATAAAATCCAGGCTTCACATCCTTGGCAGTCCTCCTCTTTATGTTTCTCAAGTTACCTTAGTTAACGGTTTGTTTACTTAAACTATTCACAGTCTTTTAGCTTGGTTTGCACATCTTGCTCTCCTTCACAGTTCTTAGAGGACAGTCTTGACTGAGTACTGTAACTCACCTCTTATGAAGACTGCTCCCCAACTGAGTCACCAGAGATTCTCCATTTTTTACCAACTACAATTAGAGAGAAAAACGAAAGTTAACAATCACTCACCAGACTACAGGTAATCAGTGGTGGATATTTATTGACATTTATGTAAATAATTGTTTTTGTCCATGCAACACAAGAACCAAAAAATTAGCCAAAAGTAAACTCTTGATGTGTGATTTTGTTTTTTCAGCTCCCTGGAGGTGAACAGTACTTGCTAATCACTTTAATCAACCAACCAATCAGTATGCAGTTTATACAAATGGCAAATGCTTCCAGTAGTCTTTGTCCTGACATACACTTCACACATTTTTAAAACAGTCCTCCTATGCGATTCTCTTTGTGCAGAAAGTTTGGAAACAAATCCATGAACTAGAATTTCCTAATAGCTTCTAACCCTTTAACTCCCAAGATCTCATTGTTAATTCTCCCCTCTAACTGCTACACATTTCCTTGTAAATTGGTTATGAGAACTTGGTGCTAGATGAAAATAGCAGCTTCTACCTGATAAGTTTGAATATTCTCATTACCTGTTTGCTGAATATATGTATGGATATTGTGGGGAGAAGTTTTATGCTAATCACTCCTGGGTTAACAAATACTCTTGTGGATTAATATTTCCTTCCCCAATTCCAGAAAAGTTGAAGCACTACCAAAAACTTTCATGTAAAAGCAGCAAAAAACTCACTGTTACAGTAAAAAAAAAATCAACTTCAATACTCCAAACTTTGCAGAGAAACTACTCTGCTGCGACTAGTGGTTTAACTCCAGTTTTGAACATTGTTGATGTCATTTGTGTGATCAGTAAGGTTAGAGACAATAGACAGTTGTGGTAGATTTGTCAACTTTTTCATGGTAATGATAAAATTTTGTGGTTTTGAAGTAACTCCTCCTCTAAGAAAAGGCTTTTAACCTACATTAACAACTTTAAATCAATAATGTAGTGTATCTAAAAGAATGATAATAGCCTCAATTACCAGAAACAAATGATTTAATGGCCACAAATCCAATCAGCATTGACACAACTGCTATAATAGCCACCCTGAAAATAGAGACATATTAAATAGTGTAACAAGTTGGTGTTAATAGCAGAGCTTGCAGAGTGTAGCCCCATTATTAAATAGTAGTAACCCATCAAGCCGAAAAAACTTGGATGTACAACCGTACGACTGTACAAGGTCCTACTTTTAACACGCGTGGTCAACTGTACTGCAGGCACCCCAATGCCTTGGCTTTGTCCAATAGTCCAGTGGTCAGTGCACTGGGCTCTGAGTTGGATGACCTGGGTTCTAATCCTGGCCAGGGCAAGGCGTTGTGCCCTTGAGACATGCGGAAAAAGAAATGCAAGCTCCACTTTTAGGCTTGGCTAAATCTACATATTGGTTATAATTGTAGTGAAGTTTATATGCTTTATGTTTCTCTTCTCTACATAAATATTTTCACTGATTTTTGCCAAAGCCAGAATTCCCTGAATGTGGGAAAATCATATGAATTATGAGGAGATTTTATGAAAAAAAACTTCTTGATTGTTTTCTATGGGAAAGTGCACTTCTGTAGTGTATTTTCTTAGAAAAGGTTCTGTTGATGGGGGCCTCGAGTTCCTTATCTTTTCTATTCAGAGAGAGAAAGACTGAATTGTAATAGTATAAATAACCCTTAACAACATGCTAGAAGAATTTTGGCTCAACCCAAACTGATAGGCTTTTGTTGGCTGGAATGGCTTGATGTGACTTTCAAATTCAAACCACTCAGAGTTATAAAACTAACCTGCATACTTGTGTAATTCAATTAAGTTTAGTTACCAGAAAACTTATCTGTGAGTTTAAATGAAAAGACATAATAACCAATTGCAAATTTCCCTGGCAAACTGATCTAAGTTTTATGAAACAAGTAATTAATAATTAGATTATGAGCTCAAGATTTCTATCACATGATAGCTGATGAACAGAAAGCCCCCATCAACTACCAAGCATAGAAATTCAGAGTAAACAACCAAATAGTTTTAATGTATAAATCTTCTAATATTTCAAACTTAATAAGAACATTTCATGGTTTTATTTATTTTGATTACAAACTCCAACTGTTAGGCTATGCACTTTACTCTCTGTATATTACAGAATACAACTGTAGAAAGTAAGAAGTGTCACCAATCAGATTGCAGCAATTGTGTCAGAATGCTAATGCATTTACACTACAGCTGACCTATAATCAACTATTCTTCATCAAAGTGGAGGTGAATAGAGGTGGATATTCACCAAGCTGCAAGCTGAGGTGAATAGTTGTTTCAGTATATACCATAGAGAAACCATATATAACTTATAAGTCGTTCATGAAGAACAAGGGGTAATGCAACTAGAATTACAAAGTGGTGCCATGATCTGTAAATAAGTCGCCCTGCATCCTCTAGTTTGGCCAAGTGTTAAACCATGTTAAATAGTAGGGGCTGGGAATACACATGTCACGGGTCGTCATTTTTGAAGGTAAACCTATAACCAAGACGGGGATACATTTTGCTACTACACCGGCGTTAACCCTGGGAAAGTCAATGAAAAGTGCCTTTACAATTAAAACGGTAAGCTACGCTACCTTTTTTCACCCTTCCTCAGTAAGGATGTTCTTTCTTGTGATCTCTGCCACATTTGAATATCGACATTCTTAGCAGGCTTTTTGGCTGCAGTAAGACTATTGGCATCGCTGACACTGTGCCTCATGCTAGATGATTCACTTGAACTTTTTTCTGAACTTCTTAAAATACTCTGGATATCAACCTTTTCCTCAGTGGCGCTCTGCTTTTTTCTCCTTAGAATCTTATGATGATAATTTCTATTGTAAATGGCTGGCCTTCGGATGTTCTTCGTAATCTTGTCTAAGCTCGTTGACTGACCTCCTCTAAACAGTTGAGTGAAGGTTGCCATTTCTTCAAAAGTAACTAGTATCCAGTCTTACCCAGTCGTCGCTTCATGAATCTGTGGTAGAAGTAAAAAATCGAAAAGCAGCAGGTTAACACCGAAACAGCAAATTCCAAACCTATTTACCCAAACTTGTAAAAAACTGAGACCTAATAATCGATTACTTATTGCCACTCTTCTTGAAACCTCTTCAGGTCAGGCTAGCTGTTTTGCGCCATGTGGTAATGACCACAAACGTTGAAGGGAAGGAGATATATCTTATTGTTTAAAGACTGAGAGGGTCAAACCAGCCCAATTGGCAGGTGTTAATGTAGCAAACCTTTTGATTTAAACCTAACAGAAGAGTAGTGGTAAAAATTCCTGATCTCAGCTATCCGTTAAATACACGTTACGTGTATTCCTCGGCAGACTGATAAAAATAACTGATCAAATCTCAGCTATCAGTTGAGCCTGGCGCAGGGACTGAACATGGGAGTCTTATGCACTATTCAATGCACTTACTGAAAAGTTAACAGAAATAGGAGAAAGGAGTAACGGAGTGATAGACGAAAGGAGTGAATTTCGGGTCATAAACACAACTCGGTGGTGGCTTTGAGAGGCAAGTGATATACCCTCATAGACAAATCTTAAAAATTCGAAAAAGAATACTTTCACTAAAGCGTCATAAATTATTTCAAAGTACAAATACTTGGAAATGGACGTCGCTCGAATATGGGAGATGAGAACAGTGGCAATTCCAGTAGCAATGGGGCTCCTGGGGTAATAAGAAAAGATACTCACAAGCAAATTGAAGAAAATCCAGGAAACAATTCTAACGGGAGCTGCGCTCATTCTAAGAAAGTGAAAGAACACTCCTATGGCCACTTAGAATCATGGTTTGGTCTCGGTCGTAGATGACTGTCGCAGTTAAATTTATTAATATTATTGTTATTATGATTATTGTTATTATTATCATCATTATCATTATTGTTTGCAAAGATAATAGTAATTTCTAGGTCTGTTCGCCCTCCTATCATTTGTACCGAGGTATCCAAGATGCGAGGTGTGTTGCTCAGGACTGGTATTATATCTTAAAGTGCGACGATTATTACAACGTGCGAAACCATGTCAAGCTCGCCGAATCAAGTATATGAGATATGTCCCACCTTAACGAGTTGAACCCCAAAATTTTCAACGTGTTCCTGAGCCATGTTTTCTTTTTAGGCCCCTTCAAATGACCCCGGGTTACTTGTAAACTAGCATTTGATAAATATTTTTAACAATTGATCGGTTGGTTGTAGGTATTCGATAGATCCACTCGAAAGGTGATTCGACCACAGTGAGTCCTGATTCATCTCCGGGAATTTTAAAAATGAAGTGAACTAATACCATGAAGAAACAGTAAATTTGATGGTCTAGCAACGGACATAATCATGCTCTTGTATCGAGTTTAATACACAGACAAACCAGGAAGCTAATTTGACCTTACAGCGCAATTGCACCGTCCCTCCACGGACACCTCGCGGCTCTGTTGTATTTTCCAAGAACGTGAAGTCTGACTGTGGACTCCTGAAGATGCCAATACGAAATGTAACTTGAAATTAATCCCAAAATCTCAAACTTTAAAAATGATTAATGGTTAACGGTCAAAGCTTGGTATGGGAAAGTAAAAAATAAAAGATACGGGATTTCGGATAACTTACGGGAGTGAGGGAGGTATAAAGCACCAGTGATCCGATGACTTTAAAATTCACACTGTGATCACTAATTCGAGGAAGTATTGTAATCTGGATTCAAGCGGCGCTTTGCATTTAACACCAATTTTTCAGTGGATTACAGTTATTTGTGCCAATTGGTAATCTTAATAATAATCGCTTTCGATGGCTAGGCCCTCTTCGACTATTCTAGAAATGCTACATTTAAAAAAATTGAACACCAACAGATATTGGTCTTCAGTGATTGTCTGTGCAACAAATGTTTCAAATCTGGCTAAGGTGGATCCAATAGAACAATTTTGTCATTTGGTCACAGCAAGACATTTGATTCGACCCCAACTAATCGAGTTGTTGAAGAGATTTATTCTTTGTTTAATTTAATATTCCTTATCTAAGATTGTGAAAGATTTTCTGAGATTCAGCGATGCATTCCGTATTGCTGTGCGGTATATTGGTCTTTAAAATGCCGCCTCTGATGATATCGAAAAAAAAACATTAAGCCCAATAAATTAACGTATTACATCAGGCTTTTTAGCGTTTCTTTGTTGTTTATTTCTTCTTCCTAACATCATATTCTGTATCTTTGTTGCTGAAGTACGGAGGGCGGAGAAACCTTTCTCGAGGCCCCATTGTCATGAACGCTTTCACATTTTTTGTAACAATAGAGAGGAAATTTGTAAGACAAAAGATTTACTGACCATAATTATTGACGCCCTGTCTCGCTGTCGCCTTGAAAAGCCCTAATAATCTTGTAAAGACGAAAAATATAAACAAGTTATGGTTAACAGAAAAGCGCATATTTCAGCATCGAAGCGAGACGGTCCACTTGAAACGAACAATAAAATATAAATAATATCAAAATATGAGCTTTTCTAAGATTTAAAATTTGGTTGCCATTAAACGTTAGTAAAGTTGCTGTAGAACGTAATATTTACTGTTAATGTTTACCGTTTCATTGAGTTTGAGTGTTTACTTTGATGAAAGGATTTAAATGGTTGATGATGCCGATAAATACTGAATATATACCGTGAACATGGCCAGAAGAGTTTGCTGTTTTCCGTGGAAGCTAGCTTACTTAGTGCCCGCCAGACTCTTTTATTCCCGCGGTAAATATACGTTGTGGCAAGAGCTTTCAAAATTTACATCGGATGAGAATCTAGCATAGATATTTTGGGACTCAAAATATAGGAAATTCTTACTCGTGAAGTTTCCTAGATTGTTTTAAGGCCGTTCAGAGAAAATCGGAGTTTCCAGCACAAATAAACGAAATTGAATGCAATCATCATTTTTTCCCTTTCCCATCCGGATACACGAACGAAAGAAAAACCTATTAAAAGACATGTCAGAAGTTCTTTAACGCTTGCAAATGGCCTTGCACTTTTCATTAGCGTCACAGGCATTGTCAGTTTATTAAACATTACTTATCACTTCTTTTCGGTTCCCTCCCAGTACGACAGTTTCTTCGATAACAATCAATGTTTCTTTTTGTGGTGAAATCTATACATACTAAACTGAGTTTGTCTACTTGGACGTCATTTTCTCATGCAGTCTAGCTTGAACCAAGCTGAAAGTTGTTTGTGCCTGTCTAAGAATGGAAAAAAAGAGAGAATTGCAATTATTTAATTTGGAGCGATATTGTGTTGAATATATGGAGTAAGTCCTTATCGCTGCCTGTACCTCAACCCTTTTGTTCGGCTGTCATCGCTTTGCTATCGTGGTGTGTTAATGGCGTAAGAGGCGTGATATATAGTGCGCGTGAGAAAAGATATGCAGATCTCGAAACATCCAGCCAATAATCCGTGAGCAAATATTTGCTAAGCCTAAGCCTTAGAATATTTGCATTTTGTTTAGAGGGCAAACATCGCGCAAGACGCCAAGTGAAGCTACCGAAAAGCGGTTTACACCAGATCAAAGGGCGCCTTGAGACAACGCCAAACACGAGAAATATCTTTTGTGGAAAATTTCACAACAAAAGCTAGATGAACCGAAGAGAATAGGACTGATGAAGCGCTAATTTCCAAGGAATTGCGTTTCTTTTGCTAATGGCTTTGGCTTAAAAGTTCCATTCACTGATGTGCGAATTACATGCCACAATTCACTAATGAGAGAGCCTCGCTCGTTGATTGGTCGCTGTGTGAATCTGTCAATATCGCTAATCTAATGACAAGGGTGACATGCAATCGACTAAACACTGACAAAACACCTCGCTGAAGCCAGAATGAAACCACTCTTAAAATAGCGGGCGCAATGCATGTAACACGCCGCATCGTGTATGTAGCTTTGATATTTTCTAGCGCGTTCTACGTCGCTCTCAGCAGAGAAAGGAAATGTGAAAAGATCAAGATACCTTTGTGTCAAAGTGTTGGCTATAACTTCACATACATGCCAAACATGTTCAACCACGACACACAGGAAGAAGCGGCGCTTGAAGTTCATCAATTCTGGCCGCTAGTCGAGATCAAGTGTTCGGCAGACCTGAAGCTCTTTCTGTGCTCCATTTATGCTCCTATATGTCAGCCGAACTTTAGGAAAGAAATTCCCCCATGTCGATCGCTTTGCCAGCAAGCAAGGGAAGGTTGTGCGCCTCTTATGCGCCAGTACGGCTTTTCGTGGCCCAAACGAATGAGATGCGAAAACTTTCCTAAATTTGGAAATAAGATATGTGTAGGAAAAAACGAAAGTACAACAACTCCGACGTCAACAACAGCTAGAACAACAAGTGCACCGATATCGGCGAAAGGAGGTGATTCGGGCAATCAGGCGGTCAACTGTTGCTCTTGCAGACCGCCGTTTGTGTCATTAACTGACGAAAAACTTAAACCGAATTTGCGGGACATTTCTACAGGGGGTGTCCCACACTGTGTAATGTCTTGCAATAAAACGTACTTCTCGCAGGATCAAGAAAACTTCGCATCGTTCTGGATTGGACTGTGGGCTGTCCTGTGTTTTATCTCTACCCTCGTAACCTCGCTGACGTTTCTTATCGACATGCAACGGTTCAGATATCCCGAGCGACCGATCATTTTTCTGTCTGTCTGCTATTGCTTTGTGGCTATAGGTTACATCATTCGCTTCATCGCCGGATACAAGAACGTGGCATGCGATTCTCAAGGCTTGATGAGATACGAAACATCAGGACCGGCCGCATGTACCATCGTTTTTCTACTGATTTATTTCTTTGGAATGGCATCGTCACTGTGGTGGGTCATATTGTCCTTCACCTGGTTTCTCTCTGCTGGGATGAAGTGGTCAACAGAGGCCATCACCAACTATTCACAGTACTTTCATGTGGCCGCATGGCTTGTTCCAGCGATACAAACCATCGCTGTCCTAGCGATGTCTACAGTAGATGGAGACCCAGTCAGTGGGATTTGTTTTGTCGGAAATCATAACCTTCAGAGTTTGATCGTTTTTGTTGTTGTACCCCTTCTCGTGTACCTGGTGTTTGGGACGTCCTTTTTAATAGCGGGTTTCTACTCATTGGTTCGTATTCGGAAAGTTTTACGTATGCAGACTGATAAACTGATCAAAACTGATAAACTTGAAAAGCTAATGATTCGCATCGGAGTCTTCTCTGTCTTATACACTGTGCCCGCCACTATTGTTGTGGCTTGTTATTTTTACGAATTTGTAAACAGGGAAACCTGGGAGAGATCCGTGGTGTGTGCGGATTGCAACAATGTAAATCAGGTTCGACCGGACCATTCGGTGTTTATTATCAAGTATTTCATGGCGTTGGTTGTCGGCATCACGTCGGGATTTTGGATCTGGTCTGGTAAGACAATAGAATCTTGGAAAAGATTTTGCAATCGACTACTTGGCAACACACAAGCACGAAGAGAAAAGGGGGAAAGAACTGTAACGGCCACTGTTTGAATAAGCTGACTAAATGTTTGTTTTAATCAGAAATATTTAATACCTGCCGGCCCACTCGCTTGAACAAACCATCGCTAATAAAGGTCTTTTGAATGCACTGTTATCAGCTTATTCGGCCATGAAGTGCATAGTATGCCAAACATTTACCACAGAGCAGGCTAAAACTGCCAAACGAAACAACTTGGGAACGCTAATCCTTCCGGACCATTCAAACTGTATAAAAGTACACGTATGGACCGAAGGAAAATGAAGCACGCTTGAATATTACGTTAAACATTCATGATTGAAGACAAGTAAAATTTGCATAGGCTAATGGATTAAGTTCTTTTTTAAGTCATCCCTGGACGCTTTCAAACGTGATTTTAAAGCAAAGAACTCAATAGAAGCATTTTAATTCATAATTCCTTGGGAAGTAATAAATCCAAACATCTGCGGTGATTACAGCACCAAGCTTTTAACCATCAGACAGCTGACTGAAGAGTTCGCAAGCAAAAAAGAGGTTTTGTAGATACGCACTGGACGTTAGCAATCTTTTCAATAGTCTAATTATGGTGCTAATTAAAGGTCCCAAGAGGGGCGTCCACCTAAGGCTATTAACGCCAGATCATTCAGCAATACGCTGTTTAAAATAAGTTGAGCTGGAGACGACGTTGTTTACAGGTTATATTTTAGATAAGATAATATATTTCTACCGGCAGTTTATCCTAAACAAGTCGCTTCACGAACCAGTCTCGCTAGTTGAAAGTCTCAATGCAAGACAATAACGTCCTAGGTCACATTAAATATCTAAGATTTTTTAACCTATAGTGTCTGTCATCTTTCTACTAAGTGAAATCCCGAAGACTAAAATTTGAGGTTCATGTCTCAACAACAGTTAACTTTAGTAGCTCGGTTGGTGTGGAAACAATTAGTAAAGATGTCTGCGTTTGCCTTGCACATGACAAAGCACTTAACGAGCTCTACGAAAACAAAAGGTTGAGTTGTGGTGGCAAATCCAACCCACTAATTAGCAGCCAGTTCTAACAGCACGTATCACACACCACCCACAGCTATTAATCACTGTCTCGTCAATTTTCTTCATCAGACTTGAAGCCTTGAACATGTTTTACAACTCAAGCTCGTGGTATTGTTTACGAAGCATCAAAACGTCACGACCTTTTAGTTTCAGATAACACAAAATTTAATATGTTTACTTTTAATGTAACAGAACAAGAAAGCGTGGGAGTGATGATACATCGCTACTGTGCACAACGGTTTCCGAGTTGGGCTCAAAGCGCTAACATCTTTAAGGAATCTTCGTGATTAGACTGCGGATAGATGTCAGTACACCTGATAACAAACTCACGACAGCGCTCCAAGTACTTCGTTATGTAAATGATTTCGATTTGATATCTTTGTCACTCTCCTTGAAGCACATAAGAATAGTAGTTATTTAGCTGAAATTCATAGTTTATAAATTCGATTGACGACAGTGACAAAGTGCCTCAATAACCCGTAAAATCGGTCCATTATGCCCGATTATCGAACCATGGACTCAGTTATGCTGTCAAATTATGTCACAAAATATGCAAATGTAACCAAGCGTATCCTTCGGTCATATTGACTTCTGCGGTATATTTATAATACAAGAGTATTAAAAGCATGTATAATCTGTGCAGGAATGTGTTGTTTCAACAGTAGTCGTGTTATCTCATTCAGGGAATCATTCACGCAATTTCAAACTTTACTTTCTTTTCAAAGTACGGTTTTTTTCCTGTTCTAATGAGGTCAGACTTTTCTAAGATAGTTTGGAACAGAAAAGTATAATCTTCACAATTTTCGTCTAGAAATCGAAGCTAACCGTTGAAAGTTGAGCTTAGCTTATTAAAATAAAGCTTCCCCCTCCACCCCGGCCAATGAACTGATCGAGATATTACATAGATAACCCAACAGCCGGCTTAGAATTCTGTTTTCCTCTTACTCAAGCGGTGAGGTGTATCATCTCTTCAGACAACAAATCACGAGGTTAGTGATTTTTCCTTCGTGGGGGAGTTACAACGTAACAGGAGCATTGGAAGACTTCTTGGCTTCAAATATTGGTTACTTATTAGACCGTTAAGTAAGTTAGTTTATCTGTCGCCGGCTTAATGCTAAACTTGGTTTAAATCCCCTTAAATGTCACCCTAAGAAGCTTCTCTATCCAAGGAAACACCGAGTGAAAATGACACGCAATGTAAGAAATTTTAAACCCGCCGCTGATAGACTTGTTTTCTAAGAACGCCATGGCATGATCACAGAATGGCGTTTACTTTCCCTGATTTACGCAGTTTTGGAAGGGGTATATCGTAAAATGGTCCTCACAATGAGTCGTGATGAAGAAAACAATCCTTCCTTTGAGATACTGAAAGATAAGAAGGTTTTGAGTACGGATCGGATTTGGACCTTTTTCAACTTAGTTAATGCCGTCAGATATGTCTAACACATAAACATGGTTGTCTCGTAGACTTGAAGGCCTTACGTTTAGTTGTTTTCCGCCTTCGGAACGAAAGTTCATGGACATACGATTATGAATGGTAATGTTTCAATTTTCCTTGGGAAATGAATAACCGTTTGGTGATTTATTTAAGGACTGAGGAGAAATTACTTACTTAGCCATAAGCTTAGTAAGAATTGATACACATTACATAAAATAACAAAATGTGAATGACTGTGATATGAAGAAGGAGTCCGAATCAACAGTGACAAGCGTTCAAATCATCCCGAATGACAAAAAATTGAACCGAACATACGTTGCACGACTAACTTTATATATCCTGGAGCGTCACCTTCAGCCTCGAGAGCGGTCAGTTTCCATATTGTAACTGTTAACGAGATTAAAGTCTATAAAATGAATAGCGACTTAGGAAAACTACACCGCATCCACGAATTATTATTGGAATGACCTAACCTACCGGACTGAAACCACACCTTTATAATCATTCTTTTGCCACCACTGCTACTGAAGATAAGAAGTAAATCACACATTTAAAAGGGCCAAGTTTGTATCGTAAATACTAAAAACTTCATGAAATTTAAATTGAACTTCCTAATCGACTATGATAACTAGTAATTTAATCACTCGTTTAATTTGGTGCAAGCAATAAATTTTAACTAGCTTGCGATTTAACTTTCCACAATTAGCATAAAACGACTGTTACGCATCGTATTGTTACACGAAATATCTGTTTGATCAAAGCAACGCTGACAGTTAAGGTGTATAAAATGAGCTGCCAAGAGGAACAAAACGGAGCTGAAAAGACTCGCAAAGAAGCCCTGAGAGATATCATGTGATTGTTGCTATTATTGTTATTACATGTAATATTATTATTGTTAATGTTACCATCATCGTCATTATATCATTGCCTCATCATTATTCCTATCATCTTCTTCATCAACATCGTCATAATCATATTTGCTACTATCAGTTAACATTATACGAACGTTGCAATTATGTGGACAGCAGACCTCCTTAATATATGGGAGTTGACTGCACATTGGTTTTCACTAACGAGATGAACAGTCTGCATTTTTCTAGAAGCAATAATAAACTTGTCTAAATCACAAGCAAAACAATTGGCAAAAAAAATTCGACAAACTTAAAGTTTTTTATTTAAAAATACAGCAAATAAAGAAACAAAGATACGAGGCAATAACGTTAAGTTTTTCAGAGAGAACTACAAGCCAAGCTTACTAGCCTAACTCTAGATCTTTCGGGAAAAATATTCCGACATGATTTAGCTATGTATATTAAGACCCTGACTTCTTCACTTTCACTAATTCTTTAAGTTTTTAGAGTCAAGAAAAACTCTCTACTTTAATACGATGCAACTATTGTGACGAAATTTTAAATGAATAATCATAAGTTGGAAATTGAATTCTGTGCTGTTACCATCCAGTAAGAGACAGGCTACCAGAGGGAAACAACATCCTAAATGAAAAATAAAAAGAATACATTTATGGACCAAAATTATAGGACTTAAGAGCACAATAAATACCAATTATTTGACCCTCCTAAAAAGCACTCTCACCGAAATAAAATGTCTAAGTGCACGCTAATTTTCCGATGCGAATGCCTAAAAATTTTGTATCCCATTTAGAGCGTTGTTTATCTCTCTTGAAGATCTGTGATTTACTTGGAAACGAGTACTCATTAAAGTGTTGGGGTTTGAGGTCTTCCGCTGTGGTTTGTGGCCTATGGACAACTTCTTTTGATCACAGATACCAAGCAAACTGATACTGACGAATTTGCTGATGGATTTTTCTGTTCGCAAAACATGGATGGAAACTATAAATCATGTATAGTACCTTCCTTCAAGTTCTGGGACATGTTTTACTGATGCTCCTATGCTTAGCATTAAGGCAAGTCTCTTACCTTGTGAATCCTATTCTTTAAATCGACGTAGGCTTTTTCGAGATCATCATTAATGATCACACTGTCAAAATTGCCAGGCTCTTCAGCTGAAATATGGGAAATAAAGAGCAATCAGTAGTTTGAGCTGGACCCAAACATGTGTCATATCTGTAAACAATCTTACATATGTCCCACAATCGCATAATAACCATAAAGATATCACGTTACAGAAACTGTGGACACTCCCATTTATTCGTCGACAGCCACCGTCTTGCAACTGGAAGAAATTTGCAGTTTTCTATGATAATAGTTCGATGATGAATTAGAAGTTTGTCTACATGTTCTCCTTGCTTTTTTGTGGTAAACGATTTTTTCAAGTTCGGAAATTAGTTTTGGACCTCAGCCAAGATCGTCTATCTGATGGAAATTTTCTCAGTATGCTGACTAACGCCTTATTGCCTCTGAGGGTCGTGAACTCTGAAGCCCAGTGTGCAGCTCTACAGTATGATCACTCAGGAAAATTATCATGTTGGTGACTAATGAGACGCAAACATGCATGTAAAAGCATTAAAAAGGTTCTTAAAAATGTTAGTAATGTTTGCATTCTTTCCGGTTTTGTTTTGTTTTAAAAGCTACTGTCTTAGTTATCGAAAAATAATATCTCGTTTGTACCCTTCAGATTGTGGCATCAAGGTTTTGTGCATTTTGTACAAGTGAGAGGCTATTCCTGATGTCGTTAACTTCAATTTCCCTGAAATATTTGTTTGTTCGAGACTGATTATACAAATCGAATTTTAAAGAAAAATTCCACTGTCTATTCTCATCTTGATCATTAAAACATGGTATCACAAATGCGCTTCGCGGTTTCTCTTTTGTTCAGCAACAAATTAACCTCTTGGTACTTCTCTTTGCATTCTGTGAGTTTTTTTTAGCCTGATTCACAGTCGTTTAGCTACTTTTTATATTCTTCTTTCACCTTAATCGCCCCTCTATATGATCTTTATTGCAAGGGCAAAGCAGGAGAACTAAAAACGACCTAAACAGCTGTAAATTAGCCTGAAATCTCACAAGATGCAAAGGAACAAACACAGGGGCGTGGTAAGTTTGTCTTTGAACAAGTTTATTTCAGGTACAGTAAAAACCCGTATATATGAACCCAGGGTTTTTCAAGTTAGCCTCCATAGGTTTTTCTATAAATAATGTTTACTCTCAATCACGTTCTTAATTTTTGTCTAAAGAAAACAACTTGTATTGGTGGGTGCGGGTGTGATACTGCGCTGTCTACCAGCTTTAGAGTGCCCTGCTCTACATGGTTAACTTGTATACACCGTCAAATATGTTGCACTGCTATGGATGTATTGATAGAACAGTATTGTGGTCTTACAACACTACCGGTGTTCTGGCTAGTTTCTGTTACTTTTGTATCGCATGCAATGTACTGTATCAAACTTGAATGAACTCTACATTCTTAAAATAAGAAGTTGCATTGAGATTTTTGCTTAGATGGTTCTTATGAGACAGGTGCTTAACTGCTTAACTGTTTTTAGCAATTAACAGGTTTTTAAATTTTAGGTTCTTATGTGAGGGTTTTTACCGTATTTTGGTTAAGGATGCGACCTTTCGATGTTCATTCCCATACAAAATCTTATGTTTCGCCCATTACGAAACGGAGACCTATTTACCGAGGCCCATTGTGCAAACCTTGGCTACCTGTGGTTTCACGTTTGAGAGGTAACATTGCTTCCTCGAGGCAGTTCCCTTTAGGCGGGATATCTTTTTGCCTTGTAAATAGCTTGCCTTGTAGCCTACGCGTAACAGTGCCTTCCCCGCTTCAGTTTCTCCTTGAAGGAGAGGGTAAGGCTACACGGAGGCTTCTTGTCCCGAAACTCAAATCAAGGTACTGACTGGCAATTTATATACTTGGCGAATTGAACTCAAGTGAACTAGTTATCGGAAGATGGTCATTAGTTCAGGGGTCGAAACAAAACAAAGGGTTAGTACATGCATGTTTCTTTCAGTCCTACCATAAGCTAGTTCCTTCCTCGCTGTAGCTAGTCTCCTTGAAAGCGAATCTTCTGTCTCTGTTCCTCGAGCACGAAGGCGTCTTTCCTACATCAACAACAACAACAACGATAATAAATCTTCTCGTATTGTTAACGACATCATCATACGAAAAATTGTTTCAGGATTAGTACTAAACATTAGTACAAACTCAAGATAAGTTACCAGTTCCTCTAATGTAGGTGTCTTAACAAAGAGATAATAACAATCCATGTCTGCTCTCTTCAAACTAATCACGCCCTGAAAATATAAAGACAAAAAATAAGCAAGCTGACGATCAATCTGAACTTCATGTTTAGTATATTGTTAACACGCCCTATGTTTGAATGCCAACCCTGGTGCCAAGCGACTCAACAAGACAAGTCGGGAGAGATTATCCACTTATCCACACATTAAGAAACCTATGCAATGATAAGCATTGCCCATTTCTAATTAAGTGCCAGTACATTTTGGCTGATTACCCCCCCCCCTCCCTCCATCCCAATCACCAATTTCCTCTGGTTCATCAATCGGTTTTTAGGGTAAATATACATTCTGTTCTTTCTACATAAAATTGTGATTGGCTTTTTCATAGTAATAAGTCAAAACACCTGTGCCTCTGGGCTAAGAGACTTCCCTTTAATTAGGGATAAAGGAGGCGAGAGGAGAGCTTCTGGTGGTTATTCCCAGGATGGTAGAAAAAAAAGCCTAGTTAACTATCGTGCATACAAAAAGAGGTACTGTGAAAGATCTGATATGCACCCCAGAGGCTTATTCACTCATTTCTTTGTGTGAAAAACCTACGCGGATAAAGGCTTTAATCTACAAAAGATTTTGTACAGAACAACAATACCGTTACTTTGTGCTTAGAGATAGAGGGAGGAGAAGGGCTAGAAGCTCTATGAACTTTGAATATCTAAAAGGAGGGTGGATTTACATGAATACAAAGAATATTTACTCAAACAAGCAGTATTGAAAGTCATATGACCCTTGCTCATCAAAGCTTTTCTTATCTCATTCTAAACTCCTGCCCTGTCACATAACAATGGTCTTAATTTCTTCTTTTGGTCACACCTGCATATCTATGTCCAGCAAGCAAACTTTGCCTTCATCCAAAACATCTTGTACTGCCTTTTTGCTTCAACAAGACAAATAGCAATAATAAATTTGAGTATTTATGGTGTGTTGCATCCTTGCCTTAAGATGCCATGGCCTGTGTGGGTTTGCTTCTTTTTAAAATTAGTCAGAGTCAAGAGGACATGATATTCTCCTGTTAGAGTAGATTAATTTACAAAGAAGAAAGATAACTGGGAGGTACTAAAAAGAAAAACTACTTACATAAGCTGCACTGAGTTTACATCTATCAAGAGGTAAAGTTACCAGTTATTTCAATTGAAACATGTCCCTTCTGTTGATAATCTATTCTGAGCAGGTTATATGTTGTTAGCCTCAAAGTCATCCTAAACAACTGATACATGACTAAAATGAAACACGCATGATTCCCTGTAACTCTGAGTTTCATGCTTACGCACTCATCAGACAGATTTAATTATGAGTGCGTAAGCATGAAACTCAGAGTTACAGGGAATCATGCGTGTTTCATTTTAGTCATTTTGAACTGTATTTTGCTCTACACTCGTGTGTATTGAGCACTTTCCAACAGCATTTGCTGCAATTTCCCACAACTGATACATGATAGTTTTGAAGGAATTGTATTTACAATTGAAAATTACATGTTGTTTCATTGTGAAATAAGACTCCCTGAAATGGAGAAAAAATTTAAATATTGGTATCCCATTACAACTCACCCCATAGAAAATAAAATGCAAGCTATATGAAATACATCTGCATCTGAGATGATCTTCTATAGCAATATGTTCACAAGCTAGTTTATGAGTTTCAACAAGCTATGCTCAAAAGCATCCAAATCATTTATTTCCTCCAACACCAAATAAAAGAGAAAATTACAATTACATTGTAGTGCAGGTTACAATCTGCCCACTATATTACCTAGTTCCATAAAGATTTTGATTGTAAACTGCTGACTCAATAAATTCACCAGCATTAATACTCTTCTGCATCACATTGCGATCAGTAAAGTGGTAATCTAAATGCAAAGAGAAAACTTACCTAGTCAAAGAGTGGATGATGTTAAAACAATATCAAAATAATTAGTTTATCCCTAACATGTTAAAAAACTGATCTGTTGTACTTATCACAGTAATAATCTCAAATAAATAGAATTTTAAAAACAAAACAAAACAAAACAAAACAAAAAAACCACATCAAAATTGTTGTGTACATCAATAATGTAAGGTGATTGCATTTGTTCCATCAAACTTTAAACCTTAGACCCTTTATAGAGTTTCATCATTTAAATGTACTGGGGCTCACCAAAGGTCTTTGATTTGTAATAGCTAATAAGAACACATCTGATTTCCCATGTTTGTATTCTGTAAAGGGCAATGGTAATACAGGATTAAATCTGTCACCAAGACTAAAACTTATACTTCATGAAGAAAATGTTCTTTTTGCAGTGTGCATTGGTTGGCCAGTGAAACTTATCACATTATACTCATGGAAAAACTAAAGGACAAAAGTATTTTACTTTCCTGAAAGACAACATATTCAAAAGTTGGACTAAATGTTCTTCTCCCCAACCCCCCCCTCCCCCCCCAAAAAAAATGGAAAAAAAAAATTAAAAAAAGGAAACAAGCCATTCCTGCTATGTGTTACCTTTTCCATCTATCTCCCCAGGTCGTGGATGTCTTGTAGTGTCTGAAAAACAATGGCACAAGAAATAATTTTCTATCAAAGAAAGAAAAACAGACTACCTTTGAACCATTCTAGAGAGTGAAGAAATAGCATCATACAAGATCACAAATTTAATAACAAGAGGGAGAGAGAAAAAGTAAACAAACAAACCTAGCTAGAAACCAGAAGCTCATATGCTTCTTTTGGAAACTCAATGTATCTGTAATAGAAGGAATCTATTACAAATGCTCACTTGCAGGGAGATTTTCCTTGTCTTACTTTTTTCAGAAACCAATTTTTAAAATTTTTTTTTTTTCGATCTATATGTCTCCCTACCATAATGAATAAAGGGTGAGCCATCTCTCCTACCAATGCCTACTTCAATGGCAAGCCACATTCATTTGCATACAGTAACCAATCACAAATACCTGTCACACTACATTACCACTGAAATCACAATATTCTGGAATAGCATATCAATGTTACCCAAATACCCCTACTTTCAACTTCTCTCCTCTAGCATTATGTTGCATTTTGTGTTCTTTAATTGAAACATTGAATAAAGGAGTTCTGTAGCAAACTGCATTTCAGTTTGAATTTCATTTCTAAATACATCCTTGAAAATGTAACCTATGTAAATGTTTCAGCCCATGTTTAAAAAATTTTGTAGTCAAAACCACATATTTCTTACGTGATATGGAGAAGCCAAACTTTGCAGGATAATCGTTCATCAACTTTTTTTTAAGAGTACTCTTGCCACAACCACTTGGACCAAACAAAACTAATGATCTGATTTTTCCAACTAATCAAGGGAAAAAGAGACAATTATATTTTTAGCAAAATTCAACAAAGAAAAACAGTACAGATGAGTAATACAAACACACAACCATGTACTTAATTTTGAAACAGTTTTTAACAGGTGGGTTCATAACTACAAAATCATTAAACTGATTTAAAAGTTCTAAAGAATTTTAAAAATACTTTTAAATCTCAAAGTGATAAAGAGCACAACTTCTATACAGAAATGCAAATCTGAACCAATGTTATCAAATTGTTTCCCACCAGTAATATGCAGATATCAAATTTCACTTTTTAAATATGTTCATGGCTGGATAGAGTTGATTCTAGATTGATCATAGCTATGATTATCATAAAAATATTGATACTTCTAATAATTGCCTTATTAACATAAAAGTGCTGTTACAAAACATGCCAAGAAAAATACAAGAAATGACTTAAAGCAGTTAAAAGACTGGGCTTAAAAATGAAAAACTGTTACACTAATAAAACTGAAAAAAAATTTTCATTTGAAAAAAATTCAATCAAAATAGGTTGCTTAGTCTCATGTAAGACCTAATTTAACCTTCAATGAGACCCTGTAAGATAATCCCTCAATTAGGGTCTTTCAAATAAATCACACCGATCAAAATATTAACAATAATGTTACAATAGATCTCATGGAGAATGGACATTACTTAGTATTATTATTTAGTATTGCTGACTTTGATTACAGCATGGCTGCACAAACATAACAATTGATAAGAAGATAATATCATCCTTTAACAACCCCTCTTTTAACCCACACAAGGTTGCAAGTGTTTCCTATTTTCCTTACTCTGTAAAGGTATGATATGTTATCAAACAAATTTAAAAGAGGAGAGAAGACAGAGGAAAGTGACTATTGTAAATGGTCTATAAGAGTGAAATCAGAGCTTTCACTCTAGAACCAACTTTATTCTATTGTCTCTTTTGTTCCTAACACCTGCAGCTACAGAGAAAGAGAGATGCTGTTTTGATATGGTTGCTTGTGTACTTGACAAAAAACCATTGAAATAGTCATTTCATTTAAATGATTTTCCAACTTCTTTATATGACTATATTGCTTTCAAAATCCAACACAGGTGAAGTTCTTCCACTGCTATTTCTGATTTTTTACTAAAAGGTCTCCAATTTGAAATTTTGACAAATAGCTTCTACACCAACCTCAATATAAAAGTAAAGTGAGTAAACTGATTTTAACCAGTTTCCTATAGTAAAAACCCAGTGGTGCAATTACAAGAAATAAGTGACATTTCATCTTGTAAAGTGGTACTTTACTACAAAAACAGTGGGAAGTTTTTAAATTCACCACATCTTGTTGAAATCATTAGTTACTACATGCTCTCATAACTACTGAAAACTGCATCAGAAAAATTTCTTAGAGAACAACGAAAGCCGCTGCTTTAAATTTTAACACCAAGTTAAATTCACCTGATTTAGAACTTGATCCCAATATGTGAACAAGAAAAATGGGTCTCAAAAAGTACCAGGACTTCATACAATGATTCACTTTTGCACAATAATTTGCCTCAAATTTGATACGGTTTCACAATTTGGTAAAAAATAACCAGATATAGGATACGGAATTCAATAATTCAAACTTTAAATAAAAACTATTCCTGATTGAAGCTTATTCACATTGTCCAATAATTTCTTTACATACATCACTTGCTGAAGTAAAAAAAATACTTGCTGTTGTACGTAAAGAAAGATCCCTGTTCGTTGATTTGTCACAGTTTCCGTTGTACAAATTCCTTCGATAGATTCTTCCTCTTTGCGTTCTGCCAAGTTTCCTGCTGTAAAATTTCGACCTAACAGACAGTTCAAAATCTCGTCATTCTGAAACGTCGCTGTGTTCTACTAAAGCTTTCAAGACTTGGCTCACCAAGACAACAGTGTGGTCAATGGTATGGCTACCGAGCAATCGAATGCGATTTGTCTTTTTCATAAGTTTTGTTTTTGTTTTTTGTTTTTATTTTTGGCCTTTTTCTCGTAAATTGCCTACTGAACACCAAGGAGGAGGTTTTCTACCACTGGCATCTAGTACAAGGTAAACTATAATATTAATTCCATTTAGGAAGCAATGTTTTAAATTACCGTGGTACAAATAAGTTTTTGAACAATCAACAACGTGAAAAGTGAAGCAACAATGTGCACGGTGCAATTTACGGTCATCGCCAAGAGGAAAAGAAGGAATAAGAAAAATTAAATGTAAACTGTATTTCCGGCAGATTGTTTCTGACTATTGAACAATCACTGTCGATTGATGAGTGATCTGTTGATCTGCTATTTACCTTTTCCGGCATCTCTGTGGCCTAGTGAAATGTTAGGACTTACCTGACATTATAAGGGAAGAGAGCACTGTCAAAATCCACGCGCACAACTCTTGTAGCCCTTACTCTTTCCAGGATGATATAGTTATTTACTTCTAACCTTAAAAAAAATCTTCAGAGGATTAAAATAACATCATGTAATCATCATTGAACTGTCCTTTGCACTATGTCGGAAGCCGGTCGGGCATCAAGCTCGTTCTCAGTGTCTCTCTTCATTCTGACTACACTCACAGGCGACATTCAATTTAGGATGAGTCAGTCAGTCTCTTATTATACACATCCTTCTACAGTCTTGACATCTGTTCTACAAAAAGAACCTGTCCTCACAACAATTATTGTTTCCAATCCTTTCAGCTAATTAGTGGGTGTATTATTACATTCACCTGGATCATTGTCGCGCTCCGAAAAGAATAGGAGCTTTTAGTTTATAAATACAGATATGTATAATTACTCGAAATAACACGTCAAGCAGTGTATATAACTGGAAAATAACAACATGATACTGCGAGATATAACCTAATTTGGCGTCGCTCTGTTTTTATAGGCTGTATTTCGAAAATCTCTCGATCAGTTACTTTCCATGCTGAAGGCTATACCTCGATCTCAGCCAATCAGGTCACGGATATCAAACATGTGGTCGCACTGAAGAGATGTCTACATTACATGCAGAAGAACAAAGGAAATGGTAATACAAGAGGCAAAAGGAAGGTTTGAACTCAGATAATTCTTTTCAAATAACATTTTCCTCTATTTTCATTCTAAAGAAGAACATCTTTGGGCGAGTCTATCACCATGTCTCTGCTGTATCTGTTATTTGGATCTGGATAGTACATCAAATTCAACACATTTCGTTTGACTTCAGTTAGGACATATGTATAGCTAGTCATCGGGATTCAAGAGAAGGAGTAAAATGAAATCAAATACGACATATAGGAACAATATCAGTCTAATTTACTTTGATACAGTGCCTTACAAATCTTGGTCAAATTACGTCAACTAAACGCTTGGCTGACTTTGTGTTTAAATTCTATCTTCTCATGACGTTATGATTACCAGGGAGATAAACGTAATGCCCAGTCTCTATGTTGTTATTTTATTAAGGTCAGTCAGTATAGTTATTCCTATCTTAGCCTGCGAGCTGTGGCAGAACCCTCTGAGCATTAAAATCCGAAAAGTTGGTTCCTCCTCAGGAAAATCGTATTTTACAACTCTTTTGAATTACTTTGGAGTCTCCCAAACACATAATGAATCTCCTATGTCTCTCGTGCAGTTTGCCAAGTTTCACGGAGGTACATCTGCGTTTGCTTTTTATAAATCGGGTAGAATTTCTCGTCAGAAAATTGTGAATTTCTTTTTAGAACGTATAATGATGATTTCCTTGACGCTTTTGCTGTTAAAGAGCAATAATTCTTAAGAACTGCAACTGTGTCTCATCAAACTTTTATGTATGTATTCGTTCTTTTCTGTCTCTGAGGCTCACAAACATTTTTTAAAGGTAATTTACCAACACATGAGGTTACACAGCTGTGGTATGTATATTCAGGAGTTTACAATCTCTTAGTATATTATGTTGGTTTGGCACACAACCCTGGTTTGCTATTTTAGTTTTCTTAATTGATGGCACTTCTCTTCTATATTATACTTTATGGACAATTTGGATCAAGCAGGATAAGGCAATGATCAATTTTCAGGGAATTACTTTGGGAAATATCATAAGGAAGGGACAAACTGTACTCTTTTCCTTACTGAAGTATTATCAATATCCTTTGGAATGTGCTCACAATGACACTGATGACTCTCTCATATATCTGAGGGGAATTGTTTGAGAACGAAAGGTCTTCTGATGATGAGCTAGCTCAGATATTTTGCTTCAGTTGACAAGAGGAGAAAAAGCTACCCTACCTCTCATTGTCAACCATGGCAATCTAAATTTGACGGGTATCAGACAACTGCTGAGGAAGTCCAAGGTAAACTTCAATTCGTATTTTCAAAGTGTATTATGAACCATAACATTGTTTTCAGTCACTAAACGAGAACTAGCAACAAAATTGCGAAAGTTTTCTCGTAAAAGGTCACAAGTAGTGGCATCAAAGCAAATTTCGAGTGATTTCATGCCGTTGCATAAGTTACATCTCTTAGTACAATTTGTAGTATCTGAGTGTAACTGAATATAACTGAGCTGCAAGCCGCTCAAAAAAATTTTAGATTCGCGAGCTCCAGTGCTTTTTTGAAATGGCAAGCTATTAGTGCCTCTTGATGTGTGCTGCACAAGTGCGTATACAGTACATGCCAATTTAGGATCATTGTCATGAAACAGAGTACATCGAATGGTAATCTCAATATCTTTCTAAGTATCAATATAATTTATTTCCAAGCTTCATAGAAATATGAGAAAATCACACCAAATATAAAATACATCATAGCTTTACAACATTTCAAATTTTGTAGTTAAGCTCACAGCAACCCTTACGCTAAAATATTCATTGGAAAACCTGTGGTGTATTCAATAAATATTTGGAATAAAACAGAATAGGAAAAAGCACTATAAAGATTCCTAAAACGGCAGGTAAGTGATTGTTATGAGAGAGCCCTGTATTTCGTGTTCATTTGTGACCCTCACCCTCCACGTGAAAACGTGCACTTAAGTAAACGCACGGCCACGCGAGTCACGAAACGGCGCGCGAGGCTTTTCAAAAATTTGCCAATATGCGCATATGTAAGCCTGGCGATTTAAGTGAAAGATGAAGTGCCAATCGGAAGATCGTAGGTTTGACTCCTATCTGGAGCATTCGGAGTTTTCCCTTTTTCCGAGTATGCCTGTATCTTTCTCTGAAAACATCGCCTTCGGCGGTAACTTTTGTTTGGCCTTGTTTTAAGCAGTGTATGACACTCTCAGTGTGTCTTACGGCACGTGCTAAAAGGCACGCGTGCTACATGATACGAGTACAAAGAGACTTGTGTGGGACGTGGCACTCAGAACAGCCCACTTGCACTCTCGACTGCAGGTATGAATAACGACTCGAGTTTTACTTGCGTGACAAGACATTGTGAGAAAGCTGCGTAACCATATTGGAAAGAACAAAAATCATCTTGCCGAACCCGTAAAACTCGGTATCAAACTAAACTTAGGGAATTATAGTTTGCTATCGAGAACTAAGTCAGATTTCTTTTGCTGTAAATTTTCAAAGCGATCGGCTGCACCACCTACTAACTACTGGACTGGTACTAGATTGGTAGTGTTTCAGAATCATTCCACGCGCGTTTGAACACCTGTGCTTAAGACATAAAACTGTGATAAAATTTTTCTTCGTGCTCGTCCGTGCAAACATAGGTCAACATAACGACAACATTTGTGTTGATTAAGTGGTCTTTTCAGCATTCGGAATTTCACTCCAATTTATTTCTCTTTGGTGTTGATGTTGACTGAAGTAGTTGAATTATTCACAAACTACTTTCAAAGTGATTTACAAGAGGCACGAATACGCGCTTGATGAGGGAAATTTTTTTTCACAACGTAATTGTCGCCATTTTATTGCCTGAAAGGTGGTAGAATGAAACAATAATTTGAATGGCATACTTACTATCAAACTCAACTGAAAATTGTGAGCACGTTTTTTCCGTCTTCAAGGGCCTTATATCACTTCCTGGTGCGCTTTTTTGCCGACTTCAGTAGGCTGTGTGACATTTTACACTCCAATGATAGTATTGTTCCTCTTGACACGCGCCCCTGTTTTTAAGGTGCATTAGAAACAAAAGAAAATTCGATAAGTCGTGCCATCGGTCACACCGCTCAGGAGCCACCGTGTCCTTTCACCCATTCCCTATTATTTAGCGTGTCATTTTACCGTGCCCGTGCGTACGTCTTAAAATACGTTCCTATGGAGAGTTGATAATGCTTTTCTTGACTTTTAATAGGTAAAAATCTTCGTTCTATTAGAGTTTTCCTGCCAAGGAATGCTGGAGAAATGAAATTCTTACACTGAAAACCAGATGTATTAAAGTTTACAAGGCAACCAGGTGGACAATCAGACATGGTTTGATGCTACTTTGGTTTAAAGATTTAATGAATGTGACCGAGAAGTTACAATCCATAGACCCAACGTATCGACACTCCTGTCTGGTGCCTTCATCAGGGGTGAGCTAAGAATTATTATTATTATTATTATTATTATTATTAATTATAATTAGATTAGAATTATCTCAGCCAATTGTATGGTTAGTTAGGAATGTGTGCTCCGACAAACCTGAATTTTCTTTTTGTCTAAAGAAGACAACTTTTTGATGCTCTTTCAAACGTGTACCAATATTAGTACTCGTGATTACAGTCATTGTACGGAATAGAATAAATAGCATCGGTTCGTTGTTCTTTCGTGACAGGATCCTTAGGTTTGGCAAAAATATGCCCTAGATTCTGTGCTAGAATTTCAGAACTGCCAATACTCTTCGCTTTTTCACCTCTGTTGCCAAAGTCATTTCTTGTTCCCAACTTAATTGTGTCTTACATATCAAACCTAATCCTGACACCAGGTCTCTCCAGAGGCAACATTGGCATATTTCCGTCATTCCCCTGCAGTCCACGCGGAGGCCAAGTTCATTTCCATTTCATACATGTCCTTGTAGTAAAAAATTTTGGTCTTCTGAGTGGACGCTTCCCATTCTGTCAATTCGTCGTAGTGCCCATCTAGCAGGGGATACTGCCTTCATGACCGTTCATCGTTCATTTTACGTACATCGCAAAAACAAGAAGGGTAGCGACAATAAAGGAATTCCCCTTTGATTGGGTGCTTTCATGATACCTCACGGATATGGTGCAGGAATTTCATGCGGAAATTGTGGGATTTGCGTACTTAATGTAGGCGGTCGAGGTCTCATGGTCACATACATATCTCACGTATATTTATCTGAAAGCGTAAAATAACTCATTGTCAACACTGTCTCGGACACCAACCAAGGGCGTGGCCGGCTTTTCGACTTGTTGTCGGTCTGTTCCCTACGAAAGTTAATTTTTTTCCAATATTTTGTAGAGTCATATTATAAAAATTAGAAAAATTAGAGTCATATTACAAAAATTGTAGGCCCGGGACTACAGGCCTATAGACTGGTTCGGTCCCCACTACCAATAGGTGGGCTTCTATTGCTCTCATAATGTAGGTAAGGCTGCGAGGTTGACTTTTTCCTTATCCTTCCCTATTTCATAACTCTCTGGCTTTTTCATCAGTCAGCGGCACAACCTTAACCATTTCTGTGTTTTGACTGGTTCAGACACTTAACTTATACGTAGCCTTAAACGTGGAAAGCCTAAGGTCCAGATGAATATGGTGGTTATCCCGTGGGACGCAGAACACTTGTAAGATTACCTGTCAAAAACAAGAAAAAGAATGTTTAAATCTAAAATTTCGGATATGTTAATTGTCCAAGGGTTGTCTGAGATTTGTATTTCTCTCTTCCGAAAATGGTACTCTTATTGGGGCGCAGTCTCCTTTCACGGTCGAGTATAAAGTACTCTCGATTGACATTTTTGTATCCTGAAACTTCATGACTTCAGGTACTAAACCAAAAGCATTACCTTGGCCGCGAAAAAACTGAGTTCAACATTTATATCGCTTTTGCCTCCTAAGACACTTAATAATAATAATATTTATACAAGATAACCCCGTCAGTGTAATAAGCAATAGTATCAAAGGAGGTCCTGTTATTAGAGTATGTACGTAAAAATACCAAGGTCTAGAAGATAAAAATTAACTACCAATTTTCACACGGCCGAAAAACATATAAAAGAAGTATAAGTCTACAATCCTTTGATTAAATATGGCGCGGAAGACCGTTAAATTCCATCGTACCAATGAAATAAAAAGATCTCTCGGTAGCATCTACGTTGACTTTCAGAATGCGAATGCCATTACAGCATCTTGTCAAAACGGTGTGTCCAGAGGCATTATAATGAAAAATAATGGATAAAGTCGTACTGAACCAACTAGGCAATTCCTGGTTAACAAGACAGTGTGAAGTTTACGCCTATCAATCAAGGGTACGAGACCCAAAGTAGCATTCAGTTCTTTAGTATCGAGACTATAATTTGGAAAAATTAACTTTGCATCTCTATGCTGTAGTCTCTCGAGGGGAACAGAATTGATTTTTCCACATCCGTGCCAAGCTACATCACAGTAGTCCAAAATAGGTAAAATAATCGTCTTACAGAGGCGTTCAGCTGCAGCTATGGGAATAGAGATTCTCAGAAGCATAAAAACACCCAATTTCCTCGAGACCTTGATGACTACATGCTTAATATGGTTGTTCAAACTCAAGTGCTTATCAATTATGACTCCAAGATATTTGAAAGAATCAGATTCCGTAAAAGTAAGGAGATCTTTTACAGGATAAGATTACATTCCCCTGCCGCTTTATCCTTTGATGTGAGCCATGAATTACATATTCGGTTTAGCTCATATTCATAAAAAGCTTATTTTCTTGCACCCACGAAGAAATACGTTTGATACCAGTGTTAAGGCTTGCTTCTAGTTCAATAGCAGTTTTAGCGGCAAAAAATGCACTGAATCGTCAGCATGCAGTAGAACTTGTGGAAAACAATTACAAGAGGGCATATCATTTATGCAAAATGAAAAGAGCTGGGTGCCCCAAAATTGATCCTTGAGGAACGCCAGAAGTTATATCGAGGGGCGTGGAAAAAACTTTGTCGACCGCTACACGTTGGGATCGGCCTTGCAAAGAACTGGAAAAGCAAAGAAAAGTCTTGTCACAAACGCCATATCTCTGTAGCTTGTTTAGAAGGATATAGTGGTCTATGGTATCGAATGCCTTCTTCGGGTCAATGAAGACCGCCCCAGTGAGAAGACCATTATCCATGTATGTACGGTTTTCATCCACAAAAAAGGTGACAGCTGTTTCAGCGAAGAAATTCTTGCTGAAGCGAGATTGATAGGGCGACAAAAGATTGTTAGCGTTTAAATAACCAAACAATTGAAGATAGACGACTTTCTCAGCGAATTTGGAAATTACTGGTAGAATAGAAATTGGGCGAGAGTTATCCATTTCTAGCTATTTCTTCCCTGTTACCAGACTTGAATAACGGCGCAAGTCTTCCAGCCGGCCGGCATCACTCCATATGGAAAAGAAAGTTTAATTATGAGAGTCAAGCACTCCGAAATAACTGGGGCTCCGTCCTTAAGCAAGCGTGCAGGAATGTTGTCTAGTCCAGTAGCTTTGTTCGTTTTTAGCTTTTTTAACATTGTAAACAACTTTAGGTCTTACTGGACTTCGCTCGAAGGTTTTGTTTCTAAAAGGAGCTTCAGAACTTAGCAACGGTGATTGCCGTCACTGGTAAGATATAGACGATCCTTGAGATAATTTTTCACTGATTGTCCACAGCGTTTCTCAAGCGTTTTTTAACTTATCGTATCACTGCAAACAATATGTTATCAAATAGAATAAAAAAGAAGATAAGGTTTGAGCTTGGTGAAGAAATAGAGAAAGATTTTTTTCGTCTTGTTACGAGCGCGGAACAAAAAAAAAAGAATTAAGAAATAGGAAATCTTTCTTATTCTATTTACAAACATGACGCTATCGACATCGCTGGTCCTTGCAGTATGGATGGACGCTTGTCGTATATGAACTTCGTAATGGGCCTCGCTGACCATAGAGTCTCTTTGGTTCAGTGGTAGAGCATCGGAGCGCGGAATTCGAAGCCTAAGGTTCAATTCATCATGGTGACTCAGAATTTATTCTTTGTCCCACGCTCATAACAAGATGTTATTGTTTTTATTTCAAAGGACTTCTGCGACAATTCTTACCAATGGCCACTCAACAACGACGACTTACGCATTTCCGTTTCAAGCGCAAGGGAATTATGTACCCACGCATGTTTTAGAGAAGGTAATTGGCCATTGCAATACAAGTAAACGCGGTTGTTTTCCCCGTCTTCCATCAGAAATAAAACAAAATAGCTTTTAGTGAATTGAAACAGGTAATAATTAGTGTGGTTGAATTGAAAATTGGTTCATACATCAGTGTACGTTCATGGGCGGGAGTTAATGGAGAGCACAAAAGAAGCGTAAGTGTTGCTTTTGGCTACGCCTCGAGCAACTCTTGCTTCTTGAGTGCTCTCAAAACTTCTCAATGCTTCATATCTGACCATATCTCTATGAATGCACTGCTGACGTATAAACCAATTGCTTTATTTCATTCTAGACACAGTTCTTTGGATTTTGTTCTCTCAATTTAAAACTTTTGAGAAAGAAAGCGTGCAATAAATCTAAAATAAAACAAGCTCTTATGAAATAAGAACAGTTCAACAACGTATTTCCAACTAATGATAGTTTTAGCCAAAATCTACTCAGAAATCAAAATTTTAGATTAACTTAGTGATCACAGTTCAAAGTTGAGGTGCACATTTTTCGGGTTTACCAAAACACCGCCCACTAACTGAAAACTATAACTAATTATAACTAAACAGCAAAGCCAAAATGTTTAATAAAAAATCTCAAAACTCGTAGCTAAGCTGGACGGGAACTGTGGTGCGAAAATTTCAAACTCGAGGTACTTGTCTCCTGGCGCCGTAAGCATGCATAATAGTATTAGGAAGCACGCTTGAGTACCTGATTATGATGTATGTTTTTCATTAAGTATTGGGGTGGATGCTTGTCAGTCACCATCTGTTTAATTGTCAAGTGAGTTTTATCTTACCTCCATACACATCTTTCTGCCTATTTGATAAGTATTGTTTTTTGTTTGCTTTGAGATTTTTCTTTATGACACTTGACTCCATCGCCTTCTCAAGGAACATTGAAAATAACTTCCTAATATTTCTTAAGTTTTTCAAAATTCGTTTTTTCCAATAAATATTGTTATTTTGCAAGAGAACGAAGAACGCTCCTTTAGTTCTAACGGTGTAGAGTTAACAATTCTAGTTGGGATTCAGTGACAAAAAAAATTAAATAAGGCTTTTGATTGTACCGATTGCAATTCATCTGTAAAATCACAAATTAAAGTACTCGTTCGACTCATGATGTTGTTTTGTTTTGCTTTGTTTTTATTTTCATTTTGGCAAGATCTAACGTGTGAATTGGAGTAGTTTCCTTGTCTTGAGTTCCAGGTAATGTGAAAGGTGTTCTTCTTGCCTCAGTACACTTCAGCATTCGTGGCATCAAAGGTCGCAAGAGTCGGATTAACGTCTTCATGTATATTGATACCACACTCCGGGTTTTATTCCTCAAACGCGGAACCTTGTTGTATACGCACAGACGATTATAAGAAATATCCAAGTAACAAAAGGGATGCGTTACCGTAATTTATTTTCTTTTGCGGGCCAGTTGAAAGCGCGCTAGCTCACTAAACTAGCACTGTCAGTTTTTTTTTTATCGGCCGGTGAACATCATCTCATGGATTAAATGACATGACAAAGTGTCATCCAGTCTTTCATTTAATCAGTTTGCACACTAATATATATATATATGTAAGTCAAGAAAGTGACCGTGGTTAAGAGGCTACGATCAGTTTAAGTGTAGAATCAAAGAGTCTGTGTATCAAACTCTATTTCTTCCCTTTCAGTAACATTTCCAAGTGTGCACAAGTCAAGTAGTTTATGAGGAAAGCAACCTAGCGCCGGCTACTGAAGTAATCACGTAAAGATGTGTATTTCAGCAGGAGCCTCTTCTATCCAGCTGAGTTACTCATAAGTCCTCCAGTAGATTCTGTCCTTGTAGACACTACAGAAAACAGCAAATATCTCTCTGTGAAAACTGCTTTTTAATTGAATTGATCACAGAAATGAATAGAAAAAAAAGTCACCTAAATTTCATCCACTTGAAACAAGCCAGGACATGAACAACGAGACTTACCTGAACTTGAAAAGTCATGAAAATTGTAGTTTTGGTTACTTTTCCTCAAGGACCTCATTGTACAAGGGTTTGATGACGAAATCACAAAGAGGTCTGTGTTTAACAAGCAAAAAAAGAAATCGGTGAGTGATAAGTTTTGTATTTTAACTTGAGTTATCTCTACTGAATGATCGATACCGTGTCAGTTTTTAGCTCTTGTGCTTTATACTTATTACTCAGTTCGACACAACTCATACCAGTCAGGTCTGATTTTTCCGAAACCATCATCAGCCAAGTCTTAACGTTAGTCACCTTTTGGGAGTCCATTGTATTTAATATTATAAATCTTAGAACAACATCAATCAATACTGTAAGCTAATCTAACCTTCTTTTGGCGGTGAAGTATCTATTACATCTAAGCTAAAGTGGTCGAATGCTTATGTACTTTCTAGTTCAATAAAAGCCAGTAGATAAGCGCCCCTTGCTTGAAATCTGTCCTCGGCTTAAGTCGCGTTCTATTACTTTCCAGAAGCGTTCAATTTTTGTTTATTATAATGTTTTAATTGAAATGCCAATCTGTGTTCTTGGTAGCTATGTTCCATCTTTTCTCACATGTTGACTCATTTTCATTTCAATAGATCTTTAAAGGGCAGCTGACTCCTTCGGTAGATTTTGACAACAACAATGGCTCTTAGTTATCACCTCATCCAACTTAGCCAATACTCGCAGTATGAAGTCGCTTTCCCCGGAACGTTTATCATTTGCTCACTGAGCTCTCGCTCACTGAGTGCCTGTCACTGGCTTCGTTCCCATTCTTAGGATGATCAACTTTAAAGCCGCAGATAAAAAAATGCTTTTAAAACAAACAAAATGCTTTTATTTCCACGAAATAATCTCAGTACATGTTTCCATTCTCCTTACGCATTGCATTGTTGCGGGATCCTTTCTTTGGGCATGATACTTCTGTACTAAATGTAGGATATTCCAGCAAAAATTTCCTTCAGTTGACTTCCTTGTAAGCTGATTTGATAGAGTCACACGGTTCACGGATGGATTTTAAAATTTTTCTCGAATCGAGTTCAGTAATCTACGTCGGAGACTAAAGGATTACGAAACTACAGTATTGCTAAACTGAGCTGCTTTATTTGCATGGTGGAGTGGTCGAAGGCGTTTGTTTCTGGAGCACCAGACGAAGCGGTCGCCGTTTGTGAACAGAATTTGCTGCTTTTGTTCTTTTGTTTCCCTCTCGTGTATTGTAGGAATCTTTGTGCGCTAAAAGTCTATACGTCTACCATCATGATATTTTATCCAAGGTATTATTTATTCTCTTCATTCATTTAACTTTTTTTTGCCGCGTCGAGGTTATTTAGAGGGTTTACGAGTTGTTAATCAATTACGAAAGGATTCCGAGAGAGCTTAGTTCTTAATATTATAGTCCCTGAGTAATTTATGTAAAGGGAGGCGAAAGCAAACTTTATTATTCTCTGCGAGGTAGTTACTTCAGCTACAGCGCTCAGAGGACAGGTCAGTGAGATCATTTTGCTTCCCTGTTGAATTTGAATGGTGGTAACTTCAGAGAAAGGAAGCAATTTGAATTTTATTCAAACGAAATTACCATACGGCGATGGACAATCCACATGTCTGACTCAGACACCTTGCTGTAAAGCATTTGTTGTTATAGATGATGTCACTGTTGCTATTGTCTCCATGTTCTTATCGTACGAGTCCTATTTAAACACACTTAGTGGTTATTGCCAACAGATCAATTACTGCCTAAGGTCCTCTCTCTCAGGTAGGTCTTAAGGAAAACTAAACTCAAAACATTCTTTAAAACATATCGACAAGGACATGGATGCAGCTGCCTTTGCCCTCTAATCAAGCTTAATATTGTCGTTTGTCATCTTGGCCGTGGGGCGATAGTGGCATGATTTTTTTATGCTGTTCTTAATCTTTCAAGAGATTCGTTTGACTCTTAATCTTAAATGTATGTGATTTGGACTTAGTTTCAAGTTACTCGAAGGCGATAAAAGTATGATCAGTACGGGTAAAACCTCTTTAAAGATCATCTCAGAGTTTAAAATGAAACAGCTCATCACGTAGAACGACTAACGTGGGGTAACGCCCAGGAAGTGACATTCAATCACATATTTCCTTTTACCCACTCAGTAAAAGACAGACCTTGTTGAAATATGTTTCCTGAGACGATCACTTTGTAAAAATAAAACATGTCGATTATCTCTAATCTAACAAATTTGTTGGGTTATGTTTCTGTTTGATTCAAATCTTTCTTTTAAAAACGGTCAAGATCATCTCGGTTCCGACTGATTGAGGTCAAGCCCAATTTTCAGTTCCCCACAACATGTCTATCGGGGCAACCAGGTGGACCAAATCGAGCAGAACATATTTCTAAACTAATCTCGTAATCTTCATAAAATTCTTGTGTTTAAAGTTCAACTGTTCGCTTGGCTGGTTCCGTCAACCCTGATCAAGAGTCGTTCTCATGAGAACAAACGGTTGAGTGACTTAGCAGGTTACCGCACTTAACACTGCCGTGTCAGTTCTCGTTTACCTCTGGAAAATTCGACTCCTTTGTGAATACTTGGTAACAAATTTGAGTACTTAAAATATTAAATTTCAAAATCTGGATTGAAAGTTAAATTAGACTTGGCTCATTTTTTCTATCAAGAGAGTTTCAGCTGTAAGCTTTAAATAAGTGAACATAACTAAATTAGAAATCGTCATCGAATAAGCGATTCACCAAGGGAAGGACTGGTACTTAAGTCTCTCATTATAATATTTGAGTGTAAAATGGAATAGTCTTGAGGATATGATTCCCACATTATTTTTTAGATGCTATTTTTAGTTTCTGGTTTGTTTACATTTCTCCACATGTATCGCAACAAATCGGTCATGGTTATAAATCAATTTGCGGATAACTTTTAGTTTCCCAGTTCTTATAAAGAACGCTTTTCAATGTCCAGTTAGTGACGAAGACGAATTAACGAAAATGTTCAAAATCATACATTTCATTTCGGCTGCCCAACAGGGAAGTCTGTCATTTTTTTTAATTTCAATATCCTCGTCAAAATTATGTAAACACGCTCCCACTCAAATTGGACGAGCAGTTTTTGTGTCGTGGAAACATGAACTTTTAATGCATGGATAAATATACAAATAAACATAGCAGACGGGATAAAACTTGTGCAAAGAATCCTTTGGAAATTTTGTCGCCACAGATGATTATCATCGTCCTATTTAATTAATTTTTAAGCTAAGCAAGATTTTCGTGCCAGAAAGTGACACATCTTCCTTTCCAGTTTTAAAAACTCCATTATAGTGGCAAACCCATATTTCAATGTCTTCAATGACAAATAGCCTATTAGCGTCGCGGGAGTCTTATTGTTGCGATAGTTTCTTGGATAATTAAGAATTTCCAATTGTTTCTAGGCTTTTAATTTTTTAAACAAACTTTTGCAATTACGCGAGGAAATATTGGTCAGCCATTAGAACGTGTTTTTCCTCAGGGCTGACTTTATTGTCCGATGTGTTAATTTTGATAATGACGGAGCTTCAGACAGTCACGGATACGTATTCGAACATTAATCATATAATATAGGACAAGTTCCGTCAAATTCCGCGCCAACGCAATCGCTTGGCAAACACAGCGACATTATAAATTTGTCGGGGGAAGGGTTATAAGTTAAAATTTATTGTGAGAAAAACTAACAAAGGAAATGTTTGAAGTTTAAGAAAATGTATTGAGTCTAAACTAAGAAAATATTTGATAAGTTTTTATCACAAGAAATCAGCAGACCTGTTTTAAAATTTCAAAAGTGGCAAGAAACAACTAGCTCAATTTAGTCCTCCCCTGACAGCTGTTAGTTGTTGATAAGGGTGTCAGGTCCCACGCGGTTGTCAGTGGCCTAAACGCGTGTTGCTTGAAGAAAACATAGTAAAGGTGAATAATTTCCGTTTCGCCGCAGGAAGCTGTGTTCGTCGTTCAGAGCGAGTTCTCTTTTTTACGGGATATGGAGGTTCTCTCCCCGCAAAACCAGTCTATAGATGGTGAGTAGTCTACGTTTCTTCTGGTGAAATTTTTTTAGCCATCAGTAATCTGTCTGGTGGAAAGCGGACGGCGAACACAAGCCTTTCAGCTGGGCATATGTCTCCCTGCTTGTGAGACGTCGTTAACTTTGGACGCACGATATTAAACTGTTTTTATTTTGCACGATCTTTACTGCTTACTTGAACGTCATATTTTTAGTTTGTTACTTCAGATGTTTTATTTCATGTTGGTTTCGAGATTCGCCACATTACTAGCACGGTGCTTAACTATGAACACCATCGGTTCCAAAGCTGGAGCGAGATGCGGTTTCTTGGCCGTCAATTATTCATTCTAAATTTTACGAATCTGTTTAGGGTTCATTAGTTGTCCAAATGCTGTCTAAGAGGCCATTCGTTGACTTTTTCTATTTTTTAAATGGAGTAAAGATTTCATTTTTGTGGAGTGTCAAGTTTAATCGAAAAGTAAGCCATCGTCGTGTAACGAGCGAGTTTTAACTACGTGGAATGCTTGTGTCAGACCTATTTTCCGCTGCTCGTCAGAATTCATCTACATATGATAATCTTATAACGCGAAAGCGGATAATAATTTGTGGTAGGAGGGGCTGATAAACAAAGCGATCGTTAAAAACCGTAAAATCCTGGCAATATTTTAAGCTGAGCTGTGATTCCTGTGATGTGCTCAAGAAAGCGAAAAATTATTCTGTGACACAAATTTAATTTTGCGCGTCATTGCTATTTGTTTTCTCTAGTTATCAATCGTGGAGGAGACGGGAGAAGGTTTAAGTAATAGGCCGTTGAAAAAATATATTCTATCTGTTTTCCAAACTTTGTGGTTGTTTTCTCCTCCAAAGAGGTTTTTCTTTAGTTTCAAATGCGTGATGATTGATGGTAATTAACAATTCGTGGTCCAAAGGGTCTCAACCTTTACCTAGCGTCGCTACGGGGTATTCCATAGCACGAGTTGGCAACGGTTTCGAATGCTCTCGGTCTATTTGTTCAGTTTTCAAGGTTATTTGTAAACGATCATCTACTGTCTGGCATCAAGTGAGAACTATTTTGTCGTGTTAGCTCAACTCTCATGGGACGACAGGAAACATTTACCTCCCCGGAGGGTCACCATATCGCTTATTACCTTCGAGAAATGCGTTCGGTTTGTTTCGTCTCACACTACATAAAGTGGTCGTAAATTATGCAAAGCCTAGCTTTTGTCTTACTAAATTGTTTACTTGACTATCACTGCACAAAGACCAAACTTGACGCCTAATGTTGAATAACAAACCCAAATAAATCACAATCTCGCCACAACTCACTTGAAATGTCGATATCAATTCAGATAGTGCTTTCAAATTCGATCAGACTGTAATTTAAGGGTTTGTTTCGAAATATTTCAACTCGTTATCAAAATTATTTTTGTCGCAATTTGCTAATACATTAGATTTCCCATGAACCACAGGGTAAAAAATCCACCTGTTACCACAGGAGAAATGAAATTGTTATCTTTAGATTCATTACTGGCAACTCTTAAAATCATGCTGCTGTGTGAGATTGGAATTCATGTCGTGGCTTAATTGCCAACCTGACCTAACAGGTAGAATGTTTCGTAAATAACTTAATCTTATTTGATGGCCTTTGTGTGTTTAGTTTTTTTCTTAATTTTTTCTCAATGTGTGTCAAGAAATACTTGCATATTAATACAGAGGAGTAATTTTCTACACAATTTATTTTGTAAAAGAATGGATAATGTTATTTAGTTTCATGTTACTTGTAATGCTGAATAGAAACACAAATTCAGTTGTGAGAAATCAGCAAAGCCATATCTAGAAAAATTAACTGTGTGGTTGTGGCAAATTTTATTGTTTGTCCTGCGAGGAAAACATTGATCTTGCTGACAGCACAATTGCCTGCCATCTTATAAAGAAAATGTGAAAAGTGATAGTTCTCTACACCAAGGGTTTTATAACAATGGCTTTATATAAGGAATGAAAACAATGCTGTGCATAAATATATATTTGTTAAAAAATTGTTTTTTTATGCCTCTTGAGGCATGTTACTGGAATTTATGCATTGTTCTGAACAATTAGATTAGGTTGAGCATGGTCATTCATGGGATTGGTTACCAGGAAGTTACTTAAACCTTGTCTTTCTCAAGTTCTCAACTCATTATTAATATAATTTAGGTAAAAATTAGCTTATTCACGTAAATTTATCTTGAAAAAACTGGTTACAGAGGTTAAAGCAAGCAGTATGTTTTCTGTGGTTTCCTCTGACAGCCGTACTGTTAATCTATATTTGTCTGCTTTCCAGAACTCTTTGTGGTAGTCTACAAATCTTCTAAACATTTTACAGAAAATTTCTATTTTCATTACTGCATGGTGCACAGTCTTCCCAATCCCTGTGGTCAGTGGCCTCTTTGTTTTTGCTAATAAATGTGTAATCCTCAATTTTATTTTAAGATTATTCCTCCTTGGATGAGTCTTGGGATTCCCGTCTGCCAACTCCTCTTGCATTAGACTTTTCTTCACTGAGGGAGGAAGAAGATTCCATCCCAAACACACAAAGGGGCCTGTCAGATGTGGAAGGACAAGACTTATATGTTGATAGTCTTGGTTATGAAGGTTTGTGGTCAATGACCAGAGAAAGATGTTTTTTTTTCAAAATAATATTAATAAAAATGGTGGTCCTTCCTGTCTGTAAGTACATTTGAGGTCTCATAAGTCTTGTAAGCATAGACATATTTTATAACTCCCCAAAATGTTAATATTGTACAAAGACGGATATCGTTGTATAATAACTGAAAAGTCAAAGTAAAAATTGAGAGAGATGTGAGTGTAAGGCCAATCATTAATGATTTCTGTAAATATACACTGTAAGTTGCTTATTTTAGGCATCATGATCTGGATGTGATGTTGATGTGTAAAGAGAAACAACCAAAAGTACAATATTGTGCAAAAGTATGTATAACAAGTGAAATGCACAAATTTGATTTTTTGTTGTCTGGAATTTGAGAAGAAATTTTGCCCCAAAAGCTGTGAAATCAACATGTAAACATGTAAAGCAATGTGTTCACTCAAAGGAAACACTTTCAAAGCCTGTAGCTGAAAGACTTTTCACTATGTTGCTTTTTCAAATTCACATAGTTCACCTCAGTCATGGTGATACACCATAATGAATCTATCACATTGCAATCAGGTACAATTATTTTTACCATAATGACTTGTCTTCTTATTTGACAGTACAAGGAAGAGTGCAGAGACAGGGTTAATTGTCAGAAAAATTGGCATGCTTCTGCTTAAACTTGTGTGGAAAATAGCACTTAAAAACACACATCAGCCAAAACAATGGAGTTCTACAAAAATTTGGCTGTGAACTAAGGTTCATCATATTTCATTGAAATCCCCAAATTTGTAACCTTTTCCAGATTTGGCTTTCACTACGTTTGCAAATTATTGTACAATGATGAAACCCATTGAAAGCAGTTTATTAGAATGAACAAAGTGATCAACTCAGCTAGACCTCTCAAACAGTTTTTCAAGTTTTTAACATCATACATCTTAAATATATGTTTAAAATACTGGTTGGCCATTTATAGATTTTTCAGCCTCACCGTCTGGTTTGAATGGGTATATGGCAATTAATGGTACCAGAGAAAATGATACTGATTACCTTCGGATGGCAAAGAAAGGTGGTGGACATGCAGGTTTGTGTTTAATTTTTTTAAAATAAAATGTCAGTCCATGCAGTTGTTTACCATGAAGGAGATGACCATGAACTACAGAAACCAACATAAACGGGCTACTTGTAACTTCATGTTATAAATTTGACAGAGCTACTTTACAAAGACTACATGAACTTTGTAAAACATTTCAAAATAAACCAGCAGGGTCATTTTGGGAAGTTTAATTCCTCAATTTAAGAGTGCTGAGAGTATAAAGTATGTTTTTGAGAGAGTTAAGTTAGGGTACAATGTAAGACTTTGTTATGGAATATGCTTCAAGAAATTGATTAAAACTGCCCCAACTTCAAACTGCATGACTTCAAGACACGCAAAATTTAGAGTCTGCCTCATGGGACACTTTTTTGTTGTGGGCCTCACTGAAGATTCTTTTAGGCAATGAGCTCCCACCAAAAATAGTTTTGATAAAATAAATAATGTTACTCACATTTTTTTCGTTATCACTATTATTAAATTGGTTTGCTCCAGCTGTAGCCTTTGTTATCTAAATTCATTTAGGGTTTGAATTTCCAATGATGTAAAATTATAGTAATTCTCAGCCAATTACATTTGCCACATGAGGTTATCGAGTTAGGTTTTTTTTTTTTTTTTTTTTTTTTTAGAGTTTGGTTATGAAACAGTGGCCAAAGCATACTTGGGCTCTGGTGGTCATATAAGTCAGAGTTATTGTCCCAAACTGGAGTTTTCAGTTTAAGACCAGGGTTTGTGACAATTTAAAACCTGAGTGATAGTAAACCAACAAATAATTTTCATTCTACAGATCTGTTAAAAGTAGAACCCCACACACCCACCCCTGAACCAGTCAGATATGACAAGAAGGATGGACAGTGGTACACCCATGATGGAGTGGATGTCAAGGACACTCAACAAAAGAAAGGTGAGAGTTCTTTGACATTACATCTTATCGCAACTTGTATTATTAATATCATAATGTGGGGTGGGGGGTGGAATCATAAAAATTTCACAGTCGTAAAATTTTATTGTTCACTTTCTAATACCTTCTCTTAGAAATGATTACATTGTCCAGGGATCAACTATCTTCATCTGCTAAAAGCTCAGTAGACATAGAGACGGATACAGAATATCTTCAACTTGCAAAGAAAGGTGGAGGGCGTAAAGGTAACCCTTAGAAGATCTTAACACAAGTAACAATGTTGATGAAGTTTGGGGTTTGGTCAGGAATTCTCAAAGTAATCTTTTGTTTTTAATTGATTAACTTGTTGAATAATTTTCTAGTACCGCTAGTGTCATTATGTCCATGTGGTGTAGTCTTCAAAATCACAAAAAATCATGTAACTTTGCCCTAAAATGAAAACTCAATGATGGAGTTTTCATTTTGGGGCAAAGTTACATGAAGACTTGCTAGGCATTGGCAAGCTTCAAAGAAATTGAAGTATAATTACATGATTTGTTTCTGCCAAATGCATCAATATTCCTTGGAATCCTAGTTGTGTTAGTCATTTTTCATAGTCAGCTCTTTGGTGCTACATATAAACACATTCACCTTTAAGTACTAATAAACATTTTTGTAAAACTACTTCAGCATCCATGCTTATTAGTTGTTTGTAGTTTTGACTGTTCCTCTTAAATATTAGATTTATTAACAGTAGTTCCCCACACACCCACTCCTGAACCAGTCAAATACACCAAGAAGGATGGACAGTGGTATACACAGGATGGAGTGGATGTGAAAGAGACCCAACAGAGGAAAGGTGCAGTATCATTTGTAAATTTTGACACAAATTGTATTTCCCCTCATGAATTGAAGCTGGTCAGCCTTATGCATATTATTAGTTGATTGTAAAAGAACTGCAATTACCCATGGCCTTCATGATGACTGCGACTATTGAAATAAACCAGTTGATGACAAACCAATGATATGGGTTATTTCTTTCTATACATCACTAGTAAGAGCATTGTCATTACCATTGTAACTTGATGAGGCGACTATTTAAAAGGGAAATTTTTTAATTCTGTCAATCTATGTACTGGATTTTGCATCTTGCCCTGGAGAAATGTGTTAACCACCCTTTGACAAAGATCTGTAAGATTTTATTATACCTTTAATAAGATCATATATAGTTGTGTTGTACATCCCCCCCTCCCCCAAATTTGTAGGTTTACATGAATCTGTTTGAGTATTGTAAATTATCCTCTTGATGATATATAGGAATGGACTGTTATAAGACTCATGTATGATTTAGAATTCTTGGAAGTGTTTGGTAGCTCTTTGATTGTGCTCTAGCAAACAAAATTTGCAAACTTGCTAATTTGATAATTGTGGTGGTTTCTTTTCCATAACAGACTTGTCTTTGGCCTTGAATGGTTTACTCCATAACGGTGATGATGCACAACTAGCTGCTGGAGGAAAGCACACAGATTATCTTGACCTGGCCAAGAAAGGTGGAGGACATAAAGGTACCTAGCTGATGACACATATTGGAACATTTATTTCTGATCACTTATTTGTATTTTTGCATTCTGCTTACATGTAAATCCAAGCTTATCTTTGACATTGTGTGTAACTGAGCATAAATCTTTTTGTTATTTAATAGTATCTACTGCCCAGTCTTGTGTATAGATTTTTTTCACTTTTGCAGAGTTGAACATTAAAGGGTTTGTAGGAACACATCAAGGGCTCCTAAGATTTGTCACTTTTAGCATCTTAAATAGCGTTTGACAAGACTTTTAGGGTTTACCTTTAGGGTCTTAGTAGGGTCTACCATGCAGTTGACCATATTGCCTCACTGATATCTGCTATATCATTTCTCGGGAGACCTGTATAATGCTCATGGACAAATTGCAAAACACACCTGGACAAATTGCAACTGTGAGCAGCTTGTACCATGGAAGGGTGTAAAGTAGAAAATACAGGCAGCACATGTACTTTTAGCTGGCCCTCCTTAGAAAATCACAGGAAATATCACACTTGCCTACAAGTGTTTAAATGCCTGCACAGTCTCATGCCTGCCTATCTTTTGTATGGATATAGTTTTTCTAGCCAATATCATGCCTACAATACCTGATATAGAGATCTTTTGTGATTGCCCTCGGCCAAACATCCAAATATTAAGGTTCTTTTTGCTACAAAGGGGCAAAGGTGTGGATTACTCTAACTAGTAAACTGCAAAACGTAACTTCACTGCCTAATTTTCAAAAGATTTCTCAAACTTCATTTATGTAATTGGTGTAATGTACTTTGTAATGTAACATATATATTGTATATCCTATGTGTCAATTGTAATTTGTGTTGTAGGCTTCTTTTGTATTTTGTATTTCTAGATACATCATGTTTTACTCAATATGTCCTAAGCAGGCCCCCATTCAAACCTGCTTGAAGCTGAACTGGGCCAGCCTGCGTTAATATAATTGCTAATAAATGAATAAACAAATTAACTTTGGATGTATATTGAAGGGTTGGACTAGGTGATGTAACCCCATGTACTGAATACAACAAAACTAAGGGCAATTCACATTTATTAAATAAGTTACATGTAACTCATATGCAAATATATTGGAACTTGTTGTATGGCACAGTGAACATTTGTTGACCACAGTAGCTCAATGGTTTAAAGACTTATGACTTATGCTTGTTTATATAATTGTCATGTTGTCTGCAGATTTATTGAGCATTCAAGCTCATACTCCTTCACCTGAACCAAAACAGTATGAAAAAAAACAATGGGACTGGTACAATCAAGATGACATGGTAATCAGAGATGGACCACAAGGTAAAGTATGATTCAGATTCCATAAAGAGAGTAGATACAGTATGCTTCTTACTCAAAGAATTTGATTTATACCACACAGGATACTTTTATCCCCCTAAAAAACTTGTCAAGTGCATCTACATGTACATGTTAGGAACAACTCTTGTTTAGGTTTAATCTTTGAAATCTTTAGAGCTCCTGTTTACTCTATAAATTATATCAGTGCTCATAATAATCCTCTTATAAATCATTGACTTAATTGTGTAAAAGTAAGAAAGGTGGAATGCATGTAGAAGAAATCTGTTTGCTATTTTTCATGTCTGTGTCATGTTCCACTTGTTATCCTTAAGCTTGTTTGAAATACATGAACAAAAAGTGTCAAGGGTGGGATTTTCAGTTGAAATACATGATCAAAAAGCATCAAGGAATAATACAGAAAGTACTTTTAAGTGACATTGTAAACCCAGCTTTTGCTGCTTTTGTGCAATATTATGAGTGGACTTTTCAGTTGAAATACATGAACAAAAAGTGTCAAGGAATAGTACAGAAAGTACTTTTAAGTAACATTGTAGACCCAGCTTTTGCTGCTTTTGTGAAATATTATGATGAGGGATTTTCAGTTTAGTGAGTTGAAAAATCTGGTCGGAAGTTAGATTGCTTTCTAGTTTCAAACAGTTATAAACATAGCCATTCTATTATGTACATTTCAGTCAGGGTATATAGCTTAACATGGTTTCTTCTTTCATCAGACTCTGGATCTGGTCAGAATCGTCGTCGAACATTTAGCGATTCTGCAAGTGAGTGTAAAGCTGAGACAGAATACCTGCAGACTGCAAGGAAAGGGGGAGGGCATAAAGGTGAGGATGACAGGGTTTTCACTGATATACACAGCTATGTATGCAATACAGTATTTATGGTATAACTATTCCCAAGATTGCAATAATTTAAAATGTGGTATAGCAGCAACAGGAGAGTGTGGCTGAAGAATTTCCATTCATGCCAGTATTCCTCTGTACCTCATGTGCCCATTTCCCTTTAGTAGAAACAGTTTGGTTATTTTGGTATGTAGGTAGATTTTCCCACAGAGTAGAGTTTAATTACCCAGGGATACTTATTGGCACTTGTCAAAAAAACTCCAAAAATGACCAATGATATTTCCCAAACTTGTTTCCTTGTTCTGGTGTACATTACAACATCATTACTAAAGAATTCATCCCCTACAAAAGGAAACAGATGACAGACTTTGCAATAAATTACTTTTATTTTTTAATTGATGAGTGTTGAAATATTTCAAAGTACATGTAGGTACCCATGTCAACACATTCAAATTGAAATTTAAGGGTTTCCAGTTCACACTACAGTAATTATTGCTTGTAAGGACCATGTTACTAACTTGGGGATTTGGGCATTATTTGCATTTAGTTGACTGTTATCAGGAAGGCAAAGAGTTCATTTTCTGATCAAACATGCATCCCTCAGCTTGATACATTGACATTCATGAGATGTCATATGCTTACTAATTTTCCATTCCTTATTTTTAGTATTAAGTGCTACTTATTACTCCAGCTTATCTTTGATTATAGGGTTTGTATAGAAATTGTTGAGAGAGTAACTTCTGCAGCAAACAGAATATGAAATTATTTTTGTAAGAAATGAAGGCAACATTATTTTGGAACATTGCCAGGTTTTGACCCACTCAATGATAACTAAGAGGAGAAAAGGAGATATTTGAATGAGTTTTTTTGCTTAAGTTGGCAAAGATAGCGTCTGATTTGAGGCATTAGGTTCTTGAGGAGCCTCTTTAGCACCTTTAGGTGTAATCAGTGGATCTATTATAAATGTAGGAGGTATTCATTTTTAATTATTTATTTCATTATTTTTGTATTATTTCCTGCCTTAGATCTGTTGTCAATGGAACCTCACCTAACCTCCCCTGAACGGGTCAATTATGAAAAGACAGATGGACAGTGGTACACTCATGATGGTGTGGATATTAAAGAAACACAAGGGAGGAAAGGTAGAACTGAAAACAATCACAGCTTCACTTAAAAGCTGTTGCCTTGTCAGTCTCCATGAAACATACTTTAATGCACTGAAGCTTCATTTATGGGTCTGCTTTTATGAATTTACTCACATTGTATAAATAGCGATTAAAACTGACCAACGGATTAAGTTGTCATGAATAATAAGTAGCATAAGTATGTTAAAGGTACACTAGTAGACTCACAGTCTTACCTAGGAAAGTTATGTTTCAAAACTTGTTCATTATGCCACCTTGTTCTTTGGTCTATCATGGGCACACAGCTGTATATTTGTGACTGCATCATTGTGTCCTTTAGTGTGTTGATTACTTAATAATGTTTGTATCATTAAGTGCCAACTCAACTACAGTTCTGAAAGTTTGAAAGTATTGGAGTGCCTTACCAGGAAGTATATATATTCAATCAAACGTTACATACTCTTTCACGTTTTCATATCTTTAAAACACAGACAGGCGCATCCATTGAAATAAATGTAAATGATGTGGAGGAAGGGTTCTGAGTTTTCATGGCTTTTTTTCTCAAGGACTGGATGAAGTTATTGCACCAGTTTGGGCTAGATACTCTGATGAACAGTTCCTATGCCTCAATATCTGTTAAGTTTTATTCCTGTTTACTCTTTTTAGAAATGGTTACCCTGCCTAAGAGCCCATGTCCATCAAGTACAGCAAGTTCAATAGATATAGAGATAGATACAGATTACCTGAAGACTGCTAAGAAAGGTGGAGGGCATAAAGGTCAGTCCTAAATGTAAACATAGCATGGCTGGAATTATGATGCCTACATCTGGATCAGCATTATATTTTAACTCTGGGTTAGGGTTTTTGATAAAAAAAGAAGAAGTGTGATGGGTTTGAAGAATAATTTTTCATATCAAAGATTGGTTGTTTATTTTGGTTGTAATGGTGAATGCCACAAGTTGAAGTTCTTGCTTCATGGATCTTCTATACTTTTAACCAGTGTTTTTTGAATACACAAATCTCAACTTCAAATCCGCTCTCACTGTTGTTAAGCATAATTATAACATAGTTAGTAAATTTGTCTAATCAAATTCAATTGTGCGAGTGTGCTTCATATTCCTACTGTGCACGCTCATGAGATCAGCAAACAAATCCCTTAAGAAAAAAATTTTCCATCGGGTTGAAAATGTTATAAAACAATTGGTTCATGTGTCAGCTGTGTGTTCATCAAGATATGAAGCACTTGGGAAGTTTGGAGAGCACTCGAGAAGCTAGAGTTGTTTGAGGCGTAGCCTTGAGCAACTCTTATGCATCTTTCGTGCTCTCCAAACTTCCCATGTACTTCATATCTTGATGAACGCACGCACGATGTATGAACCAATTGTTAATTGGTTGAGGTGTTGTGTAGCTAATAGCAGTGAACCATCTTGATACAAAGGTAGCAACACATGAACAATGGACTCCATTGTTCGGCAAAACCAGCGTTATTGCACATAGAACATTCTGATCAGAAATGATTTGTGATAGTTAAATGTACCTTATATTGTGGAAAAACAATCATATTCTAATCCATTATAAAACTTTGTTGATTTTACTTTTAAAATGTAATTTTCTTTAGTTACCAATGGCTACATAGGGAATAACCTTTTCTTTGAGAACCATAATATTTGGTTTTAGGATATTATGGCAACAATAAATAAGGTTCACCAATAGCATATTTCTATAGTTTAAGGAAAATTAATTTTATCTGGTAAATTTGCCAACAGACTTGTTGACAGTAGAACCTCACAAACCCACTCCTGAACCAGTTAGTTATGACAAGACAGACAGACAGTGGTACACTCACAATGGAGTGGATGTGAAAGAGACTCAACAGAGGAGAGGTAATTCTTGTTGAATGTGAGGATTATAAGTTTTGTTCACTGATTGGGGATAGGTACATGTAAATGGATTTGATAAACAATTTGAGAAAGAAATGGATATGCATATTTTACAGTATACACCTTATTGTATATATTCACTTGACTGTATATGTTCATGTTATCTTGAATTGGTATATTTCAGACTTGTCATCTAGTCTTAATAACAGTCAAGAGTGTGATGTCCTAGCTGCTGGTGAAAACTGTGGAGAATACTTACAACTTGCAAAGAAAGGAGGAGGACATAAAGGTAAACACTAGTCAGCAGTTGATGGTGTCAATGTCTGTAATGTTATTTGGAGATTTGTAGCATCATCCTGTCACAATACAATGGACACTGCTCACAAAGGTAGATTCCTCCTAAGTAATGTCAGGCCAAAGTGTAAAAAATTGTGTGCAATAAAGGTTTGATTCAGCAGCAGACCTGGTAGTGAACTGTGCATTTACAAATCTTTTTTTCAAAGATTGGAATGATGTGAACTTCAATTACACCAATTTTTTTAAAAAGTTTCCAGTTTTGGATCGTTTTAGTTCTTGTCTATGGTTTTTGTAAGTGTTTGATTGAATAATTATGTTTAGGATGTTTTTAAATTAATTCACAAACATGCTATGTTAAACAGAGCATTTTTTCATGTAAAACAAGTGAAAACTTTTAATTCAGATTCTTTGTATTTTGATGCATTGCAAATGGGAAAATAAAAACAGCAGAGCACTGCTTTTAACATAACCAACCTTAGCTATATGTTCTTTGTCTTCAAAAGGGAAGGAGGTTTCTACCAAAGGTGTTTTCTCTAAAAATAAGTTGCATTGCATCACAAAGTGAAGTGCATGTAGTTGTTTATTAAGAGAATTTTTGGTGATATCTCATAAAATAATTTTCTATCCAGTCAAAAATGGAAAATGGTGCTGTTCATGATAAACATAACAATAACAATAAGATTACATGTATACATCCATTTGGTTAAGATTTTACAGTCTATGAATGAGACAATCTACTAAAATGTTGATTTCTTCCTTTTTATGTTTCAGATTTGTTGACAATTGATCCTCATACACCAACACCTGAACCTGCCAGTTATGAAAAAACAGATGGACAGTGGTACAGTCACGATGGAGTTGATGTGAAAGATACACAGCAAAGAAAAGGTATGTTGGATCCTGAAATAATGTAAGCTCCTAAATGTCTACTGACTGCTTCAAGGTGGTTTTTGTTGCAAACTAAAAAAAATAATGACAAACTTGAGAATTGCACAATTAGAAAGGTTTGTCCTTTTTGTGCTAAATGGTGCCCCCTGTACTTCAGAGTGCCTTAGAATGAACTCTTGAGGACGAGCCTGATGGCCTTCACCCACCTCCTTTTCACACCAGAGACCAGCTACCAATTTTGGTAATTTGTTATGGTAATCACAGAGTAAATCTTCCTCAACTCTCTCTTTCCTTTAGAAATGATAACAGTTTGTAGCAGTCCTCGTCCAGTAAACTTGGATAGTTCATTGGAAGTTGACTCACAAACAGATTATTTAAAGATCGCAAAGAAAGGCGGAGGACATAAAGGTACTGATTTAAAACAATTATTGATACAACTGTGATTGCTTGTTGAATTGTAATGTCATTGAAAGAAATGCAAGATCCTCTTTTTGTTATAAATTTAACCCATTTAAGCCAGTGTGCCTTTGCATAAATCATATGATAAAGATCCAAAGCAATGCACATTAAATGATATAGATTGTCTGCTTTCAAGGAGAGACTTAAAGACATTACGGGTATGTGTAAAACAGTAGGAGAAACTATTTCCAAAGAAAACATGATAGATTCATGTCAAATGTTACTGATAGATTGAGACTACAGAAAGACAATTGTTACAATTCTCTTCCATGTAGGCAAACCCACGTCCAGATTGATTATCAAGTAATTTCAAGTCAAGTCAACTCAGAAGTCATGATGCACATTTGTTTAATCTACCCAAAATTTGCTTGTTACTGAAAAACTATAAATTGAAAGCAATTAAGGCCTAACCTAACCTAACCCTAACCCTAAGCAAGTGACCAATCAAGACAAAAGCTCTATGCCAAAAAAATCAATATATTTTCTGTTGGAAGCAAATTATTTACAAATTTCAAGCATGAAGTAAGTCTAGAATTGGAGCTCAGCCGACTCGAAAGTTGAAAAGCTTGTGCCTGCTTGACTTCAACAAGTTTAGTTCATTTGCTGTTGGGAATTTGTGACACTTTGCAAGAGGCAGATTCTGCAATGTTAGATGAAGGGGCTTTAGTGTTGCTTAGATGAGACAAACACCTAGCATAATGGGTTAAAGGTGTTTCAGCGTGTCAGTTCAATGTGGTTTTTATGGATGAAAATGATGTTTCTTTCTCCTGATTTACAACCATGCAGATAGATTTAATCTTACCATTTTTCTTGACTTCTAGTTGTACTTCCTTCATTTGCAAAAGTAAGAGCAGGAAAATGTGAAAATCTTAACTGAATAGGTTATAATGGTAGAAATATCTAATTCTGAAGAGGAACACACTGAATGTTTTGCAGAACAAACTTACCATGGAATTGATAGGCTACAAGCCTTTGTATATAATGTGTTGTTTTTGTCTTTGTTCCACCAGTTGTTGTGATCCATTGACATAATTGTTTGTACTGTGATAGATCTGCTGACAGTTGAACCTCACACACCCACACCTGAACCAGTCAGATATGACAAGAAGGATGGACAGTGGTACTCACATGATGGAGTGGATGTCACAGAAACACAGAAAAGAAAAGGTTACTGCAGTGAATTACATGTTTATGTCTGCCACAGAGAGTATTTTAATTTTTCAGTCATTTATACTTCCCTATCAAGTCATAATTTGTAGTCATGCCAAAACATATTGTAAAAGTATTCTTGTAAATTTAAAATTTATTTTGATTGTATTACCATCACAAAGTCATGGAGGGTATCACTAAATGAGAAATCCAGATACATTTGTGTATTTATGTGGTTGGTGTTGTGTTTGTTGAACAGAATTAGCTGTATCTATTGAAGCTCAACAAGGCACAAAAACACTTCTAGCAGCAGGAGGAAACAACACAGAGTACCTTGACTTGGCAAAGAAGGGAGGAGGACACAACGGTAGGCTCATTATTTTACTTGATGTATCTTTTCTGTAGTTTGCTGCCTTGTGTATGTATCCACAGTATTTTAAATTAATATGGCAATGTAGAATCATGAAGTAATGGAAAGGAAACCTGTAAGTTGTGAATTAAACCAATTGGGCCTTTGGGCTTGAAAACACTCACTTAAAATACAGGCTGATTAAGTGGTAAATGAACAAAAGATACTGCATGTAACATGCTGGTAACTTGTTGTTTGTTTTTATGCCTGAATACAACAGATAATTATTTAAGGAGTGAAAGAATAAAAAAACATTTTGCCTTCGACAGAGAAAAAGGTTAAGTAGTAAATTAACTAGTAATTAGTTAATTAGTAATAAAACTAACTATTGTTGTGCAAACAGTGTACAAGTCATATATTTAGAGCCTCAAAAAATTTTAGGAAAGCCCTTACACATGTATTTTCTTTTTTGTTAGATTTATTGACAATAAGCCCACATGCACCTACACCTGAACCTGTAAGATTTGACATGAAGGATGGACAGTGGTACACACATGATGGAGTGGATATCAAAGAGACACAGCAACGAATAGGTAAATAGTATTATGTAGCATGCAGTAAGTCTTTTGCTTTAACACTTTGAAAAATTTTAGTGTATGTATTTTCAAGTTAAGTCTAAAATTAATGTTAGCACTGGGTTTTCCACTTTTATTGATAAAATTGTCTCTTAGGCTCTCTTTTCCTGGCAGTGGATTCTATTTCTTCTCCTTGACATTCATTCGTGAACCTGTGTCCATCCATCCTGATTTTTGTAATCTAATTACCAGCACATGTGAATGTGAATCTTACATCTCATCACTTATTGAGATGCTATTTGTTTCAACTGCAGCATCACAAAGTATGTGTACAGTTACCTCTCATAGTGGATAAAAAAGAAAACCATTGGTTGGCTAGAGTCATCAGGGGAAAATTGTTCCAGTCTATAATAATAGATAATTACTTGGTTAAATTGCAAAAAGCTGTGGGTCACAATAGTCCATTTTACAGTTGCATGCTTAGTTGCCAAGCCTTTGGACAAGAGTGAGGCTAAGGGTATTATGATACAAGCATTAAATTGCTGTTTTTCAAATGTAAATTACTTTGTTATCATGTTAACTAGATACTGGTCTCTATCACAACAAGGTCACCTTCAGCCTCACTCTAAATCAAAGGCTTGGTAACTAAATATATAATTTCAGATATATGCTAACCAGGCTGAATTACATACACTATCAATAGTTTGTTTACACGTCTCTGAGCATTACTATACATAATCAGGTTGTGTTGGAATTAATGAAAAATTACATGTGCACAGAGAGAGTGCCTTATGCATGTTAATCAATGATGGGAATGCAATCATTGCTTGATATTTTGTTGTCCAGACTCAATTGTGTCACTTGATGATCAGAAGAACAGTGAGTGTGTCATGGCTGCAGGATGCAATAACAGAGAATATCTTGAGTTGGCAAAAAAGGGTGGAGGACATCAAGGTAACTGATGAGTTGTACAGCATGCTTACATAATTGTGGGACATCACATTCTTTGAATATGTTTGATATCTTTTAAAAATAAAGACATGTTTGTTACAAATGGGCTAATGTTTTACAAAGGCTAGTAAATTTTTGCAGTGTTGCAGAAATCCTGGGAATATGAGACTAGGGCCAATGTCTAGCCCAAAACTTACTGGTAAATCAGTCAGGAAAATTAGGTAGTTTCTTGATTTTTTGCAGCTGAAATGAAAAAGTTAAGGATAATCTCACATCATTGACAGTCACACTCTGTAGAGGTATCTGCAGCGACAGTCAAGGTCTTAAATGAGGGGTTTGATGCAGGGCTAATCCTTCCAAACTAGGTGACTAGGCATAGACTGAGGCTGTTCACAGCTAAACATGGCCTTGTAGAAGAAATGTTGGATAACAATTTCTTTACTTTCATTTTAAGAAATGTTTTGAGTGTACATTATGCATCTGTGCTTGCGGTATCCAGTCACCTCGCCACCAAGCAGACTCGCCACCAGCGAACTCGCCACCAAGGAACGATCTCGCCACCAACGTACTCGCCACCAAGCGAAGTCTTCTCGCCACCAACCACCAATAAAGAGATTAGTCGAGGAGAGTAGGATGTTCGGCTGATAAGTTTGTTCGCTTGTAGTTGCCTTAGGAAAGCTTCAGTCCATCGACGCTTACAATTTCTCGCACCGACTTGACAATTTCTCACATCTAGTTTTAATACAACTGCTATCGAGTTTCATTTCATCACTTATTTCTTCCCATGAAGTTTCATTTTCTCTGAAGAAAGTTTTTATTCCTCGCATCGAGTTTTGCAATTTCTCCTCGCTTACGTGCAAAAGACAAACACGATACGTTTCGATGTCAATGAGTTAGGAACGGAACACATCTAACACGTCGCTGAAGGTCATAATTTAAATACAGACAAGCGCACAAACGTATCGGCCGATTTGAATTGTGCTCGTTCGAACATCCTACTCTCCTCGACTACTTTATTCTAGTTTATCTCTTTATTGGTGGTTGGTGGCGAGAAGACTTTGCTTGGTGGCGAGTACGTTGGTGGCGAGATCGTTCCTTGGTGGCGAGTTCGCTGGTGGCGAGTCTGCTTGGTGGCGAGGTGACCGGTAACCGTGCTTGCAGATCTGTTGTTAGTTCAACCCCACACACCCACCCCTGAACCTGTCAGATGTGAAAAGAAAGATGGAGAGTGGTACACACATGATGGAGTGGACATAAAAGAGTCACAACAGAGAAAAGGTAAACTCACCCACAAAAATTGTGAAGCTGTTTCATACAGCTGGTGACTTTTCAACAACTCTATGAGTCAAGTTGTTGCCCAAGTTCTTTGCAATCAATGTTGGATAGGGAGTTAACGGTAGTTTGATATTCAGTTGATTATGAGACCCTCTACAATACACTGAAGTAACTTGCTCTTTCCAAGACCTGTAATGAAGACCTTACATTCAGTAATTTTTCATCAATAATTAATTTGACAGAACATAACACATGAGGGAATGTGTATAGACAGTTTGACAATATTGATACCAGTCTTGGTGTTTTGTTTACTGGATAACCACAGGTTTAAACATTCAGATTGTATATTTTATACTGTGTCCTTACAGGTATGGATGACTGACTGATTTTATTTTTGAGGGAAGATTTTCCTCTCATTCAAAAAAAGTGTAAAATGTTGCAAAGACTGCAATTTCTCTGAACAAGAGGCACCAACTCAGTGCTTATGTAGGAGTGCTGTACCCATATTATTCCAATCAAGGGAAATTTGAAGAATCTGGTTATTTTATATAGATTTGTCTGTGACCCTGGAAAGTATTCCAGAAGATTTATCAGCTGCAGGAGAGCACAATGGTGATTATCTTAAAACTGCCAGACAAGGGGGACGTAAAGGTAATATTTGAAACCATTCATGGTATGGTGCATGCATAATAACTCCATAAATGTTCTTGTGGAAAATTTATGTCAAAAATTTATTATGATTGAAAGTGTTGGTAAAAGCTCTCTTGTTATAATATTGTTAGACTTGTTAACAGTAGAGCCTCACACGCCCACACCTGAACCAGTCCCATATGACAAGAAGGATGGACAGTGGTACTCACATAATGGAGTGGATGTTAAGGACACTCAACAGAGAAAAGGTTTTAACTCTTTGTCTTACTTGAACTTGAACATTTTTGTATTATCCAAAGCAATATCAGGCGGCCTGAAATGAAAATCAAGCAACTAGTTGACTATTGTGTGTAATCTCTGCGGCAACAAGCTTTTATGAAAAGTTTTGACAAGATTACGTGAGCATGCTTTGCAAATTCAATAGTTTTTGTTAAATAGTTGATGTAGGAACATAGAAGTCTTTTATTTCCTTTTCTCTTTCCCCTACAAATAATTAACTAGCTCAGGCACTTGTGGAAAATACCTCAAGAAAGTGAGACATAAAATAGTTGCCCCAAGGGCAAGGTAGAATTTAAATATTTTCCATGCCTTGATCACAAAACATCATTAATTAAAAACATTGGATTTCGAGGAAATTAGTGAATGTCACGTGATGGACACTTACATTGTTGGTGTAACTTCTCATTAGAAATGGTAACAGTTGCAAGCAGTCCTCGTCCAGCAAACCTTGATAGTTCATTGGAAGTCGACACGGAAACAGATTACTTAAAGATTGCAAAGAAAGGCGGAGGACATAAAGGTTGTTCTATAAACTTGATAAATAATAATACTATTCATTTGAGTACTTAATAGTAGTTCTCGTGACGTCTAAGTTAACGAGCAGGGTTTCCATTATCAAGCCTGGTCAGACATCTCTTCTAGTGTGCCAGCAATGGTTTGCTAGTGCACCTAGCAAATATGCCGGAGCAGTTTAAAAAAATATGAAAATATATTTATTTGCCAAGGGTAACCAATCTGAATTTGTGGTTTCTTTCAATTTATTTTTAAAAAATTGAACTAGAGATTGAGGCTAGTGATAGTCTAAAACCTACAAGCGCAAAGTGAATTGTTACCATAAGGCTGGGGCTAGTTAGTCATTGTGAAGATCCAGCAACATAAAGAAGGTGCACTCTATGTTTATAGTAACGGGAAACTGTTCTATGGTAGATCTGTTAACAGTAGAACCTCACACGCCCACTCCTGAACCAGTCAGATATGATAAAACAGATGGACAATGGTACAATCACGATGGAGTTGACATTAAGGACACGCAGCAAAGAAAGGGTGAGTTTAATTAGGTGTTGGGAAGAATTTACTGTATCGTTTGAACCTCTGGAAGAATCTTGGAAAGGCTGAAAGCATTGTTGACAAATGTCATTGAATTGACTCTCCTTGTGTCTGTGTTTCTGCTTCCTCATATTTACGGTTTCAATCCTTGGTTACACTCAAATTCAGTTTTACCACTGAAAGTGAGAAGTGAGTTTTAGCAACTGAAATGTTAAGTCTGGTCGCTAGCACGATAACACGAATACATGTATTTTTGTTCAATCAACAATTGCTAGTGGGAACATGTTTGTAAGAATTTTTATCTTACACCAAAATGCAAATTTCCTTTTCCAGTCTGTCCATCTGGTGACTGAGAAGGTTTGGTAGCAATTTGTCATTTGCATCAAAAAGGTTTCGTCAGTCTTTGCATTTTGAAAAGCAATTACTGTTGAAGCTCCCATGGGCAGAAACCCTCGAAGGTGTTTGTTAAGGGAGCTTGCAACTTTCGAAAATAGGTCGCGTGAGCAGCCACCTGCGCTAGAATTTTGTGATAATTGTTGAACTGTTTTCCTCTTACTCCCTTGTCAATCTTCGTGGTAAAAAATCGAACGTCGTGATGATTAAATCAGAATGGAAAGTTGTGACATCATTCCCTACGGTAAAATGTGATGATTTTTATAAAAAAGAATATTTGGCTCTCTGGCGTTACAATGTGTATGTGAGATTGGTGTTTCGTTAGTAAAGCTTGTCACCGTAACCCAAGATAATTATGTTAGCTAGTCTACCAGCTTTACTAAAGTGTTTGTGATCGGTGTATTGGATCGGAAAAAATTATGGAAGAGGGAGATAAAATGTAGCATACGCTCTCTAGGAAACATTTTTAATGCAACAAGTATAACTCTAGATGTGTTTTTATTTTTCATTGGTGATTTCTGTGTTTGTATTCTAAGCAATGATCTCTGCATCTCGAAGAGGCAAATCGAAGGAAGCAAAACTCACACCATATGTTTTGAGCTTCTGTTGTTGTTAGCAACAGATCAAAATCCTCAGTCAGGTTTAGCAATTTACTTGATTGATACTGAAGACCTAGAGTGCAAAGTGCAGCTTCCATTTTGGGTGCGCTTCGAGTGTACATATTGAGTGTTGTAATTTGGTTTTGTTCTTCAATGTCGAGTTTTTAAAAAACAATTCATAGCTAGTATATGTCGATCATTGGCAATTGATTTTGTCGAGATTATAAGAAAGTGCTTGTGCACTTCATGATGTTTTGATAGGATGTTCAATTGCGCACGCCCATGGGTTGTTTAGTCGCCCGAAAGCGTTTAAAACATCACCGATGTTCATAATTTACGAAATGCACTCAGGTTCAATTGATTTCCTTCACTTAACGTTGGACGCGATATTTATTTTTTAGAAATGGTCACAGTGTCTTCAAGTCCACGCCCATCGAGTGCGCCAAGTTCTGAAAAAATTCCGATAGAAACTGATTATCTCAAGATTGCTAAGAAAGGTGGAGGGCATAAAGGTTAGTGGCAGCCTAAAGCAACTAGTCTAAACCAATAGGCTGGATTCTTGAAATTGGTAGTTACTTAGTGTTACTATTTAATTAGCCTTTTTTAGTTGCATAGAGATGAAATAGTCCTTACACAGTGATCTATGTTTTATACAGATATTTTTGCCAGTTCTGATGCTAAGAGTGATATAGACACAGGATGCATAGATTCCGTTAGATACAATTGTATTAGTACCAATAAAGGATGATGTTGGACTGCTTTAAGACAGAAAGCAAGACACTTTCGTGAACAAAAAATGGCTTTATTGTGCATAGCAAACTGAAGAATTCGAATAATCCTATATAAGAGATGTTTTGTTAAAAAAATGGCTCATTGCTCAAAAGAAAAAAAAGTAGAGAAACGTCCGCTTCAAAGTAGGTATATTTTAATCACAAGTCTGCGAGCAAATTAGTAGAATTGTTTAGTGATTCTCAGTTATGTCCTAACACATTGCCATGTGTTTTAGATCTTTTAACACTAGAACCTCACACACCCACACCTGAACCAGTCAGATATGACAAGAAGGATGGACAGTGGTACACTCATGATGGAGTGGATGTCAAAGAAACACAGAAAAGAAAAGGTGAATACTCTGTCTTACACTGTAAATTGCCTTTTGGTCTCAAACTGTGTTGAATGAATGAACCTGCTTCCTTTTTTTAGAAATGGTAACGGTTTCTAAAAGTCCGCATCGATCAGACTTGGCCGGCTCAATGAACGCCCAGAAAGAAACGGATTACTTGAAGATGGCCAAAAAGGGTGGAGGACATAAAGGTGAGAGATCGCAATGTGACAGTTATCGCTAAGTATTCTTTCAAATTGCGTCGATTTAATTTCGAACAACTTATTCCCTACAATTTTCTTTGTGTACGTTTTTCTAATGATCTGATTCGATTAATGCTTGCTTAATGTTGTTGTTCATGTGCATCAAAATTTGTTTTTTGGCACCATGTGAAAGCAGAATCCTGCTGTCGCGGACTCTTTGTTGTTGTTTAGGATATCTTCAATGATAATAAGAGTTAACTACATGTGCTGACAGCTCCGCTGGTCTCATTCCTCAATCTGTCCAACGACACTCAATTATGTGAAGAGGATACCTGAAATTTTATAATGTAATAAGATTGTTACACCTGTCCAGCAGTGAACTGTATAAAGATTGATTCATTTGAATTTTGTTTTAGATCTTCTAACTGTTGAGCCACACACTCCATCCCCAGAACCACAGAGATACCAAAAGAATGGAGGAGACTGGTACAGTCAAAATAATAAGGACACAACAAGTATGTTGCAGTCTTACTGTCATGTTGTGTGGATTACAGAAACCGTAGCAACAACTTACCATGCAGTTAGGGATTTCTCAAAACGGTCTTTTTTTCGTATATTTGACAATATCTCGCGGAAGATATTTCTCTTTTTTCTTTTTTCAACAATTGTTGAGTTTACTTATCAGCATTTATATATTCACACTTTTTTGTTGTTCATAATCCAGAATTTTGTAAGTCCTACTCGATATTGCTGTGCATTTAAGAAGTGCTTTTGCACTTGAAAAAAGTTATTTTGTACTGATGCTCACTATGAACTGTTTGAGTTCACGATTCAGATTATTTATTTAGTTATATGTCAATCTGCTTGTGTAAGTAGGAGCAACAGTTTCCCCATCTAGTCCATCTAAAGGCAACAATAGCAGTGCAACGGACTATTTAATGTTGGCCAGGAAGAGTGGCGGACATTCTGGTATGTTGTTGATTCAGTCGTTTTGAAACGGAGTTTGAAAAGCTTTGTCTGTTTGTGCCTTTTCTATTCTGCAAATAACTCTGCATTTAATCAATCTTGCTAATTTTTGTATCGATTTATGGCTACTGTTTGGTATTGGGGGGGGGGGGGGGGAGATTCCTTATCGGCTCCTTTCGTACATTTTACAACGACTCAGCTATGAACGGGATTTTACAATAGTCTAGAAACTTAACAATATCGCGAAATAGCGCCCAGCTCTTCTTTCTGTGAATGGTTTTAAACAACACTTATGGAAATGCCATTTTTTGTTCCGTAGAAGCAACTCGAAGTCCACGTAAAAACACAGAAAATTCAAAAGTATACAACACTAACACAGAATACCTTAAAATGGCTAGAAAAGGTGGAGGCCATAAAGGTAGTAGCGCTAACATAATATGTAATATGATATAAGGCTTATTGTCCATAATGTTCGCTTTGTAAAATGTATTCTATATACAAGGCTAAAAGGTTAAAAAATTAAAATGTTTAAACCAAACGTTTTCGGCTGTTTGCCATCATCAGGGTTACAAAGATGACCGTCCACACATACATATATATCTTATGTAATTCCCGATGGGAAAAGTTTGGAGACATAAGAAATAACTTGTTTGTTCAAACTGGGGCGGAATTGTTGGATTTTTGAAATTGAAATTAGTAAACTTGTTTAGTTTTTCAATAAACGTCTTACTGAGTTTTTCGTTTTTACCGCAAAAAGGAAGCTTGAATTCTTGTCAAAATCGGTAGAGATGCGTTTGGCTCTATGGAGTGCGCCAGTGATGCAATTCCTTTTCCAATTCCATCTCTACCGATTTTGACAAGGACATAAAAACTCTAAAAACTTCTTTCATCAATGCAGGTTATCCGAAACGTTTTATTTCGCATACAATCAACAACTTTCTAAACGACTCGTCACAAGATGACAACTTAATTCCGAATTTTCTCTTCGAAGAACGAAAGAAAGTTTTCATCAAGCTTCCTTTTTGCGGTAAAAACGAAAAACTCAGTAAGACGTTTATTCAAAAACTAAACAAGTTTACTAATTTCAATTCCATCTTTATAATCCTGTGGCAAACAAGGCAAATCAAAAGTCTCTTTAACAACAAAGACAAAAACACTCACAGATCCAAAGTTGTTTACAAAGGTGATTGCTCTTGTGGCGTTGATTACATTGGCGAGACTGTGAGAAACTTAGCAGTAAGAATTGCGGAGCATTCAAATCCTGTTCACACCTCTGAACCTGCAAAACACCTGCGAGAAAACCCATCACATTCTTTCACTTGGCGTGTTCTCTCCTCAGCACAAACATTTCACAAGCGTGGGATCGTCGAGGGACTAATGATCCAACAATTCCGCCCCAGTTTGAACAAACAAGTTATTTCTTATGTCTCCAAACTTTTCCCATCGGGAATTACATAAGATATATATGTACGTGTGGACGGTCATCTTTTTAACCCTGATGATGGCAAACAGCCGAAAACGTTTGGTTTAAACATTTTAATTTTTTAACCTTTTAGCCTTGTATATAGAATACATAAGGCTTATTAATTACTAATTTAACCCATAATGTAAAGAGTGACGTAAGAGGTGTGAAAGGAAGCACCAACAAAACAAGAAAAAGTAATTAATTGAACGAGAGTGAATGTTAATCCCATTACGGAAAATGGTAGTGTAATGCTTGCATAATTAAGTAATGTTAAATAAATTTTGAAATAACGTTTTGGCATCATAAATATAGTTTGCGAAAAGAGATCAATTCGAAAACATGTTGTGTTCAAAGCACTTCGTTATACTAACCATAGGCTTTATTATGATCAGAATTAAGAGCCAGCCACCGGTTGAACTAAGTATAACTCTTTATTCATGTTAGTTGGTTGAAAAAAACTCGAGGAAAACAGTTACGGAAGGTCTACGCTTTTGAAGCCTTTTGAGTGACTCAGAAGTCTTTTTCATTGGGCTCGCGACAAATTTTTAACATCTTTCTTTCGCTTTTCCGTACTTCTTACGCCTGTTGTGCCCAAACTGACAGTAATTCGCTCTGGTTAGGTTAGGAATCGATAAACAAAAATCAACTGAACCCACGTAAAGGTAAAGTGTAAATAGCAAATTTTCAGTGAAACGAGGTGACCGTGATGATGCAGCATAGAATCTTGGTTATGTACATCCAAATTCTCAGGTTATGAAAGCTAACCAACTTGAAGACAGGTTAGTAAAGAGTAAATGATGTGGCATTCGATGCAGCATTCCTTTAAGAACAAGCGCACTTTATGTAAGAATAGAGAATTGCCTCATATCCATACTATTGTACTCAGGGGAATTTTTCCACGCAGATCTGTTGACCATGGAGGCCCACACACCATCTCCTAAGCCACAGAGATACCAAAAGAAAGGGGGGGACTGGTACAATCAAGATTATGTTGATGGAAGTAAAACGCGAGGGAAAAAAGGTACTACTTTATTGATTGTCTGTATATCATATATCCTTTCCTTTGGCAGGAGACAAAACAGTCTAAAGAGATACTCTCTTCAATATATATATATAATATGACATATCCGTTGGACAATGTTCTTAGAGTCGGTTTGTTAACGGTGATATCATTGGGATTCTTAGAACCAAAGGAAAACGTGTGAATCTACAAACATTTTTGGGCTACATAATATTTTCTTGGTTTGTTTTTATTTTCAGGAACTCGGAATCAAAATGGTGACCCCCCGAAAGAAATCAGCACTGAAACTGAGTATCTTAAGAGAGCACGGAAAGGAGGGGGCCACAAAGGTAAATAGTCACCTCGTAGTAGCTGGCAACCAAGTGAACAGTATATTTTTCATGAATGTTAGGAGATGAAGTCTCCATCCCGCCAAATTTTCCCTTGTGGGAACCGTAGATCTGAAACGCTTAAAAAGGCTTTAAAAAGTTAATTTTTTTTCGTGGGTCAAACACAGGCTGTGTACATAGCCAGGAGCGGTACGACTAAACATTTTGTGGGGATAAGGGAAAGTGACTGTATTGTGTGTAAAATATTTCTAACCTTCTCTGCTGATGTTGGCTTAAATTACAAGGCTTCAACCTGCTTGACAGTCTTTTGTAATTGTTAATTCTTGGCCTAGATTTGCCGTGACCCAGAGGTAATAATAACGGTACAAAAAGGGAAGCTAGGGAAATTAAGAAGAGGTAATAACTGTGTTTTTTGTAGACCTTTTAGCAACTGAAGGTCATAAACCCAGTCCCACCCCCAGGAATTCAGAAAGTAAGCTCGGAGACTGGTACTACCACGATGGAATTAATGGCAAAGAGTCACTTCAGAGGAAAGGTGTGTTCTTCAACTGAGAGTTTTCCATATGTAGCTGGTTCTCTATCTATCTCAATGTAACAAGTGGTGATTATTAATGATTAGTGATTAATTCCTTTCGTAGTCAATGTCAACTTCATGTACCTGTTTCTCTTTTGGTGTTTTTATTTTTCTCATTAATGACAATAACAATTCGCTTCTACAGAATCTCCCGCTAATAGTCCAAGAAAATCAAACGTGGACAGTTCACCGGCTTCCAGTGAATACTTGAAAATGGCGAAGAAAGGAGGAGGACATAAAGGTATACAAACAGGAGTGTCTTAAGATAAAAGCTGTAATGAAAGTTTCTCATTTGACAAAAGGGTTTGCCTCCACGGCAAAAGGTTTAGAAAACTACCAGGACAATGGTAAGCTGACTTGTAATCCTGAGTGCTTTATTCCTGCTATAAGTGAAGGTAACGTCTCTGTTTCGGTCGGGATTATTCAAGTACTAGGGAAAGTTAGGAGGGACTCAAAACAATTCTGAAACCAGTAAAATGTTCTTGTTCACACACAATTTGGAACAAGCAACCTTTAGATACCTAGAATTTGCTGTTTCTTTAAGGATTTTAAAAAAAACAATCTTCGTCATTTGCGGATTGAGCAACCTTCACAATCTCTGTGGAGTAGCGTAAAGAAAATTTTAAACTGTATATCTATCATTTCTCTGACTTGTTTCTTAATAACAAAAAATAATGTGTAGGTCTCAATCGGTCAATTAAGATGGGTACATCACAGGTCTTTTTATTTTGGGGAACTTGGACTACTAACAGAATATCTCTATAAGGCAAAGAGTATTTATGCGCGTTCAAACGAGAACCAGTGACATATTGTCGAGAAAATTGTACTGGCTGCTAATTTACTGGCGTTCGGCGTACAACCACGTTAGCTTCACCTTTGGAGGGTGCTTCTTTCAGAGGACTTCATTGTATTTCAGTGAAACATCACATTCTTGGCCATTCTCATTTCATAATGTAAAGGGAGTTGTTGCCTTTGCGATAGCGATAGACTTCGTGCTAGTCCTCGTCTGTTGTTGAATGATTAACATTTTCTTAAATGTATCGGTTACAGACTTACTTATGATGACACCTCACCAAGCCAGCCCGAAGCCAAATCAAGTAAAGAAGCAAAATACAGGTTGATAACATCCTTCCCTTTCGTCATAAAGTTTAACTGTGCGGGAAACGTTCTTTGAAATTAGGAGACATGATAATCCACTATTGAAAATGAATGAAAGTACCACTCAACGTGAAGGGTTTCGTTCGCCATAATCCTCTTTCAGAACAGTAATGCAGTCCGTCAGAAATCTTGTCTTTTCTATTTCTGGCAGTCCCTTTTTGCATCTCAGACTTATGATCCTTAGATTTTATTGAGAAAAACGGTCAGTCATTGAGTACTCATTGTGATTCTTCTTAGATGCAATCCCAGTAAACAGCCCCAAGACTGTAAGTAGCTCGAGTAGGGACTCCACGGAATACCTCAGACTTGCCAGAAAAGGTGGAGGCCATCCAGGTAAGAGACATTCAGATAACAGTGATATACGGTTTGAACCTTCATTAGCTTTGATTAATTGCCTAACTGGGTGAATTTAAATGGCAGATCTTCTCAACAACTCCCCACGACAGTCTGACTCTTCAGTTGTAAACCGTTCTGATGCAATGGATAGTTCACGAAAAATTGGTTAGTTTTACCTCGAGAACTGTATGACTTAGTGATGTACTTTTCTCGTCATAGTGTTTCGTAGTTTAGAGCTACCTTAAACTCTACACTTTATGTACATATTTTTAACTTCACTCAAAGATTTATCTTAATATAGCAACTGAAATTCAGTTATAAGAAATGGAGTCGCCAGGCTCGTTTTGAGCTATAGGCACATAAAGCAAAAAAGGTGTCTATCAGAGGATGTAGTGTTGCTATGGTGTCCTTTATTGTTGCAATTTGTTAAGAAATAATTGGGTATTTTTTTAAACTAATTTCGAGGAACAGCTTGGAAACTACGATCCATCAGAGAATCGTGTTTAGCTCTTTAACTCCCGCGAGTGACCAAGATAGGATTTCCCCCTACTATATCTATACAGTATCATGCAGACAAGTGATGAGAATAAAGAAAAGTATCAATTATGGGATAACTAATTGATCCGATACTAAATTTTCCAAACTAACGTAATGAGAATCATTTGGCAGACAGTTAGGAGAAAAACTAATGCCGCGATCTTGGGAGTTAAATGGTTAATGATAAGGACACCATTTTGAGGCACCTTACTAATTCAAGCCACCTTTAACATGGAACAGCCTTGAGGTGAAAGGTGAAAGATCCAAAAGTAAGACATCAAACAGATTTTGAGAGAAAACTTTACACTGAAGATTTGCGTCGTGACACACTTTGTACGCGATTTGAGTGGCTGAGATAAACGGGTGTTATTCAACTGCCCATTTCTCATTTTATCATATTAACTGCTATGCAAAATTGGATATTGTTTCAACCCTTGAAACATAAGTCATCTTACAAGTCTATTGTCAGCCTAGTCTCCTTCACAACCATTTTTTTGGCCTTGTCGCCCTCCATCTCTAATCACCTTCCCCTAACCACGTTGCTTGAAGAGATTAAACAACAGCTTTAGAGTAATCTATTGTTTGACACTCCTTGAACCACCTCGTGCACCCTTACTGACGTGACATTTGTGTTTTTGGTAGAACCCAATACGTCTTTAAGGCGAAGTGCAAGTATGCGGCACAGAGGTCCAGTATCTGACTATCTTGGTATAGCTCGTAAAGGTGGTCACCACAAAGGTTTGTCAGCCTTTATATTGCCTAAGGAGAACTTTGAACTCCTTGCTTGTAATTCTCTAATTTGATTTATTAAAACAGTTTGGAGTGGGTTCATATTGTTCATTCTATTCAGCACCGTCTGTTGCATAATTCCACCTTTCACATCCGGTTACTCAAGCTCTTATTATTTACTTTTTTATTTTCCTTATGAACAGATCTGTTAACAATGCCCGAGACGAGTAACTTCAGAAGAGGTTTGTAAATTGTATTTGCTTTGTTTGAATTGTGGCACAATTTCCAGTTATGGCGTGTAGGAAACATGTCATGCAGTATTAGAGCAGGCGGTAATCTGCTCACGTATTTATTATTTCGTTCACAGATCAAGAATCACGCAGAAGTCTACGGAGGTAGGAAACAATCTTTGAATGAGTATAACATTGGCTCTACGTGTTTATATCAATTCCCTATTTTGTGGTGTTGTGACTTACAAGAGAGATGGTGAAATGTCTGAGAAACTTAGCAGCTCTATTTGTAAGGATAAATCATGATCATTAGCACTGATGCATAATTTTGAACTTTTTGTGAAAACAGTGTCTAAAAATAGTACGTAGAAATACAGTGGGTAAAAAAATCATGAGCTCCTTCTCTGAAACTGTTTAGGTTAGGTTAGTTCAGGAAAGTCTGCTTAACTGTGCCTTTTACACCTTACATAGCTTCAGAAGCCCTATTACCTCTCAAGTTGATGGGCCGCCAAGACCCAGGACAGCTGAGCCTCGTCAGCCAGTGTGGATGGGGGGCTCTGGACCTGAGAGAGTCAGCACTCCAGTGAAAAGGACTCTGATTGCGCCATTTGCTTCCCATGAGGGCTCTCCAGGGTAACTGTCTTTGATAACTGATATTTCATGATTAATTATTTAACCCTGACGGGTGAAGGATATTGTCTCGCTTTCCGACTTGAAGTGCTTTATGTCAGTATAGTCAGGGTGAAAAAACTTTCAATCTTGAAACACAATCCTCCAAACGACGATGTGCAGTCGAAAATTCTTATTTGACGATTTCTGTGCAATTTCTAACAAGACCAAGAAATGTAAAATTTAAGCCCTATCGTCAGGGTGTCCTTTGAAGGAGACTGGATACAGTTTTTTTTTTATCTCTAACTAGCTATGTTTTCGGTTATTCACAGTTTATTTTTGAAAATATAAAACAATGTTTTCTTTTCTAATGTGACTTTTTATTTCTCGCTTATGTGGAATCTCTTTTTTTCCTTCCGTAGGGCGACACGGAACCCAGATAAAATTTAACACGACAAACTACATCTCATCATCATCAACAGATTTAACCGGCGATCCGAGAAACGACTTATTTAAATAATTTTCATGAAGTAATTTTGTCAAACGCTTGGTGAATAATTTATATAGTAGTTATTTAGACGTAGAAAGGAAAGTTTAATGAAACCATAGAGTTAACAGATAATGTCAAATGAAACATTGCTGTCTTAGATTCTAAATCGTTGTAGTTTAAATTAGATTGTTTTAGCAAATAAGTAACAATTTCAATTTTTGAATTAATGTTTATGCAATTAGATAAGGAACACCAGTGAACGCAAATTTTGCAATGCATTAGAATTATATCTGAATAAGTATTGAATGAAGTAGTTAGGAATAGTTCAGGTTAGTCTACGGGAATTCTTTTGAGTCATTTTACGTAAATAGAAAAGGTAAAAGGGATTTAATTTTCAGCTACATCAGTTTTTTAGCCTTTTCATTGTGATCACTTTGTTCGTTAAAGTTAATAAAGGGAAAGCCATTTATTAATAATTTTTTGTGAAGTACGCTGGAAATAACACCAATCTCAAAGGTCGCGAAACTATTAGTTATAGTTGAAGCACAATTTTTATTTCTTTGTAAATGTGGGAAAACACCCAATAGATTAATTTTTCTGTACCAAGCCATTTCTTTGGGCTGACGCAACAAGTTACCGTGTGCGCTGCCAAAAGAGTAGCTTGTTTGTAACTGATATGCTCAAGTCACAGAATACTATTTCTTATAAATATATGTGGTATTTAATATAATTTATGATACTTCAAGTCTCCGTTGAGAGTTGTCTTTCCTTTTTCAAACAATCGGCATTATAAGTTTAAGCATGAAAATTGCACTTTGAGTAAATGTAGAGGCTGTCAATTACTTCATTTTACTTCATTTTGCTTCACAATTCAACGAAATTACCAGTTGTGACATGGCTATAAACGTTGTAAGCCAAGGGGATGATAGATTTTATCTCTCTCCATGGGACCAGTAGACGTAGCGGGGGAAGGAGTTCAAGATCTCAATGGGGTGTTTGGGGGGGGGGGGGGGCTTTGAATGAATTAATGCACTGTAAGGTAATAAGTACGAGTCTTTCTTGAAAACCCTTTACAGCGTCAGTGGCAGTTTCAAGGTGTATGGGAATCTTACATAGAGTTAGCATGTAGAAGTTTTTGGTATTTATGGAGTACCATTTTATCCTTGAATTGATCCTTTGCTCCAAGTGAAGGGTGTTTCAGTGCGAGACCTTATCTTTATAGAACTGTCGGCGATATGTATAGATTTTGTAGGATAGAAGCCGCTGGCCTTGTTGCAGAGTTTAGGATCGAAGTGAAAATAACTTATGATTTCATTTCTGAACGTTTTCAAGCGTTTTTCATTAACACCATATGTGCATGCCTTATTTCTATTTTACGTCACTTGTATTTATTATGTTCAGCTTTTAAGATGACCCCCGGGACTGAAGAGGCCAAGATCATTTTGAATTAATCCTTTAGCCTCTTAGTTGCTGTCTTAATCGTGATACGGTTAAAAATGTCCCAAAAAAGATAATGATAGATATACAAAATTTCAGAATTTTGAAGTCCAGTTGTTACCACTTTGGCCATTTGTTGTTCAGTGATCATTCTAGAAGATAAAGCTACGACTTAGATGTTAAAAATGAGTAAATCTGTGGAGTAGAAAGCACAAGCACTTGCGTTAGGTAATGACGCTTCGGTGCAAATCATTACAGAATAAAATTGCAGTTCATTAGATCAGAATAGTCTGCTATACTTGTATTATTAACTACACATATTGTAAGGAGCCCATTTCAATATCTAATTTTCAGTAACAGACTGAACTAGTTCTTGTAAATGACCATGGAGGATAAGCACTGAATCGCAACTTAACCAAGTACACTTTCGCCTCCTATCCACTTTCAATCCTATGCAAGCCATTAGAAGTTACAAAATTCCGCTGTAAAATTGGTGGAAATTTCTATCACCCCCCCATGTAGCCTTCGAGATTCGTTTTACTATTATTTTTCATCCCACCACTGGCAGTAAAATAGCCGGTGCTGTTCTACATCCTACAACTTCTCTGCAGCGACTATGGTTACGGTGGATCTTTTAGGATCCTGCATTAGCCTGACGTTTTCTTCCTCGCTCTTATTCTTTTCATTTTCAAGCGATCGGGGAAGATGAACGATACTCACAGAAATTCGAAGTTTCAGGAGAGAGAAGGAAAATATCGCAGCAGCTCACAAAAAAAAAAAAGTGATCGCTAAACATCTCTTCACACTTGCGTGAAAAGGTAGATAGAATGAGAGATATATGGACTAAATTTTTACTTGAAAGATAATTCTTAGTTTTACTTGAACAGTTCCGCTTTCAGTGCCCTCCGAATACAGCTGTAGGACAATACAAACAGGCCGTTGCGACCCACTCAAAGGTAACCGCGACCGCTCAATAGAGGTGAAAATTACATTGATTAAAGGGGAAATAAATTTTCAGGACTTTGAAAACCAATTGCTTAGTACAGGGTGACCGCTTAATACAGGGTGACCGCCTAATACGGTGCCGCTTAATACAATTTAGACTGCATTTCGCAAGAAAAGAAGAAATCTCGTTGTTGGCTTTTTACATAGACTTCCGAAAGGTGATGGGCCATCACTTCATACAACCATTGAAAAGCTATTACAGAGTTTGAAAAGTAAGGGAAGAAGTTTTTAGTTCCTTGGAGATGTCAATGTAGTTTTTCTTAAGTATAACGAGGACACGCAAAGCTCGAAATACTCAGACAAGGTATTTGATTTAGGTGTTTTACCAGCTATAACAAAGGGGTCGCGCCTTCTCCGTCATTTAGCACTTATACGATCTTGTGCTCTAATAATTGTTAAAGGGTTATCTTCAATCGGGTATTTGCTGGATAGAAATTTTGGACCCCCTCCTAGTGTTCTCCACGATAGCTAAAACATTTCACTGAATATCTTTGAGAATTTTCGCACCTCTCCCATGATGCATTCCTTTAAGATTTATCTGGCTTTGATTTTAAAACCTTTGTAAATGATGTGGTGAGGGTGGACCGTCATGCTCCGGTTTGGAAGGCTTTGAGGCGGCAGAAGGACAAGAGAAAGCGTGGGTATCCACAGTTCATCTAGTTTTCACTGAAGGCAAGCATAAGCCATTTAGACCTCACTTCAGAACGGGATAACGACTACCTGAGTAACTGGGTAAATAACTAAAGTGCAGTAATAGGCGAAACTAAAATTTTAAAGTTGCGTGTACAATTTACCCAGTGAGGCAGACAGATCGACTTTAGTCGATAGAGATAAAATCAAAAGCACTTGAACATTTAGAGGAACACGAATAAACAGAAAAGGAAATGGTTCTCAAAGCTCAATTAGAAATACATCCTTCAATAATAGGCAAACCAAGGACTGGTTGTCAGCGCACAATCTATTTATCGAGTTTGGGAAAACTCTGGCAAATGAGTAATCAGCAATTGACAATGGTCTCTCGGCGAACATGCATCAGCTGCCTCTTTGTGAATATTCTTATGTTTCATGATATTTCTAAAGCGAACTCTGTGACAAAATTATCAATCTGCTGTAGTAAAATCGACTAAGGCATTCGCGGCATTAAGTTTGTCACATTTGCATCTCATTACCTTTATGAAGTGCTGACAGTAGATACCAACCAAAGACTGCAAGAAGGTATTTTTTCCAATTTTTGTCAAAATTTTTGATAAGGGAGGTGGGGGAAGGGAAGGAAAATTTTGATCACTTCAGTTGTCGTCTGATTTCTGAACTTTCAACTCTAACTGACAAAATGTTCGAAAAAAATGTATACGAGCACGTAGTATTCTCTTCAGATTCAGTTCGAATTTTAAAAGGGCATTCTGCAACTCAAGATCGAGCATAACTCGCTGACAACTCAAGGTGATATAAGGTCAATCGTATTGCACAAGTGGGCTTTCTTAGATGTTTCAAAAGTCCTTGTTACTGTTGATAATAACATCCTAAAAGGAAGAATTCCTAGTAAATCGATGAATATTCATGTGTTGGTTGAGATGATGAGGTCATTTATTACACTATTAGTACCTTCACACAAACACATGCCTAGTAAGCCACACTGTTTACAAGGATCCTTCACATGCCTGTTTGTCCTTTACATGTCACATGCCTGTGACGATTAATTACGATGAAGTATCAGTAACATAGCTTACAAGGCCTACTTTACAAACGTCCTACTGTTTAATTACTTGAGCTTCAAGTATTGGATATCCTCTCTATCGATTTAAAACGAATCGCTCCACTGAGGAACTAAACGTCAGCTTTACGCTGTAGGAACTAAAGATGGCTAATTTAGTTGGTAAAACCAAATTATCCTATAAATACCCACCTACTGACGCGGCACCACAATTTCTTTAGAAACCTACCCCGGCTTCTTCATGCACGAATAATCGTTGCGTTATGTAAATCGTTCTTTTGTTTTCAAATTGTCTAGTGGATACAATATGATGTGTTACACCACAACCAGGTTATAGCCGGTATCGTCGGTAGTTTAGTGGTTTGATCAAAATAGATTCGTTTGGTAATAAAATTAAGGAAAGACGTCGTTACTATCTATGGATCAGACAGAAGAAAACGAGGAAGCGGACGTGAAGGATGATTTTACTAGAGGAATTGCTTATTTTTGGAGATCGACGAACCTAGAACCGCACATTCGAAGTGTGGCATTCAGGGAAGGAATATCTAAGGTAGCCTTAGGAAATCACCACACTTTACTTCTCACGTTCAACTCTCAAGTCCTTTCAGTTGGCGATAACTCTTTCGGCCAGCTCGGCCTTGGTGATCTTAAATCCCGTAGGGAGCCTACAGTTATTGATTATCTGCGTGACAAACCAGTACATGAAATAAGTTGTGGTGGTCAACACAGTGGCGTCATATGTGACAACAGAGACGTTTTTTTCTGGGGAGATTCATCTAGGGGACAATGCGGCGTCGATGAAACAAACCTTGTTAACCTTCCTTCGCCTGTACGGTTTGAACGGAGTAGCATCTCTGATGCTAGAGAAACACAACAAAATGATAGTAACAAGCGGAGGGAACCTGTCATAATTGAGATTTCATGTGGAGACAGCCACTCACTTGCACTCTCAAGTGAAGGTGAAGTCTGGTCCTGGGGAACTGGTTGTCAACTGGGACATGGTGTTGTGACAGACAGAATTAATATTCCTAAACAAATAGATGGCTTGATTGGTAAAAATGTTACAGCAATTGCATGTGGAGCATACCACTCTCTGGCAATTGTCCAGGAGGATCAACCATATCCAACTTTTGTGTTGTCAGGAAATGATAGAGAGGCAGTAACATCAAAGTCAACACACAAAGTAAAACGGGAAAAGTCTGGGAAGAAACAGAGAAAACTATCTAAGGGATCAAGCAAAAAAAGCCAAGTTTCTGGAAAACATGAAAAGGAAAGAGATTTCAAAGTTGAACCAGTTGCAAGTCCACTAGAAACTGAGAAGTATGGTGTGACGCGGACTTACCTCAGTTATGAACCTGTGGCTACTGAAACAAATGCTGAGGGATTTATTAGGGATGTGGCCAATAAAGGAACTTTATTGTTACAAGATAAGAATGCTAAAATAATCTCAAAGAAAGAGGAACCAATCCTCTATTGCTCTGATGATGACATCTTAAATATAGATGTTAACAATGAAGATGAGGCACAAGTGACTCATGATACAGCTTCTGCGGTTCATATTCATGACAGGGATATATCTCTCGATATTATTGACACAGGGTTTGCTTCACTGGAGAAGAATGATTTTGAACAGTACCTCAACATCAGCTCTGATCAGTCATTCCAAGAAATACACTCTGCTGAAACTACAGCTTCTGAGAAAAATATATCTTACTCAAGTACATCAAATGTATGTCTGTCAACAGTATCTCCATCAAGCCCTACAAGTTCAAGAAGTATTACGTATTTTGTAAGCACTGATTCAGACTCTGAGGATTCCCTTAATAAGGTGATCAAGGACAGGAAACCAACAGAGCCAGCTGCATCTAGTAGAACTTCATCTGGCCTTTACAGTGTTATTGGCAGTAGACTCGTTAGACCTGATGTGAACCTAAGTAAGTTGACAAGTGCTGTAATGGGTTCTGTCACCGGCATGTTTATGTCGTCAACTCCTGGACAGTTCTCAGTGTTCGATGCTCCAAAAGCTGTTATGGCAAAGGATCCTTGTAAACAGTGTGGCTTACTAGGCATGTGTTTGTGTGAAGGTACTAATAGAAACAAATTTAAATTGGCTGGTTCAAATACTCAGGTTTGGTCATGGGGAAGGGGAGGCTGTGG